>NC_141877.1:186826066-187127088 GCF_056163025.1 Triticum urartu | reverse complement strand
ATCCAGCCCTCCACGGGGTCCTGTTCATCCACCGGCTCGATCGATCGGGGTACTATTCACCCAACGGCAACGGCCTCTACTACCACGGGGTCCTGTCCATCCAACATCCCACCAGGAACTATTCATCCAAACCGCCCAACAACACTCACTGTTCATCCAAAGGCAGCATCGATCGGCTTTAGTTAGAAGCAGTAGCGAAGGAATCACTCGGGTTCAGTTAACAGCAAGGGATCGAACGATCGCTCGGGTTCAGTAACGCGTAGCCTGCAGTGCAATCGCTTGGGTTCAGTTAGAGCCCAATGCCTCTCTCAGGTTCAGTTAGATCCCAACGCCTCGCACACACGCGCATACGTACGAGAGAAACATGCATCGCTCGGCCCCCGACCACCCACCGTAACCGGGAACTCCCCGATATTTTCCTCGCCCTCGCTTCTACCATGGTTTTTTCCGTCATGGACGGCCCAAAGAATGTCATGCAGCTGCCTCTCCAGCCCGCGTAGGACGAAAAGCCCATTTTTTGTCATCATTTTTTGTCATAGAAGTAGGACCCCACCACATCTATGATGATACCGGGTTTTGTCACAATTATCGTCATAGAAGTGTCATAAGTATGACAGAAAAAATTTCGTTTGGCCCAAAATGTCACGGGTGTTGTTTTTTTGTAGTGACTGGTGAAGACGACGTAAGCTTCGTGTTCTTTGGGGTATTCATCTTGGACGGCGGCAAAAGGGCGGACCGCCGGCTACGGAAGAGGCGGAGCCGGCTCGCCAGCAGGTGGAGGCGGCAGTCCTTCGCCCTTGGCGATTCGGGTGAGCCAGTGGCAGTTCCGGGTGGTGTGGTTGGATGGCTTCGCATTGCTGTGGAACGTGCAGAGAGCATAGAGGGTTTGCTCATATGAGAAGACAGGCAGCCAAGCAGGCTTGCCGCCCTTCTGACACTTGGGGCCGGGCTGACCCTCCGGCTGCTGGTCTTCAACTATCGTCACTTGCTGGCTGGTGGAAGCCGGCTATGGGGCCTTGCGCTTGTTGTCATTCTGTTGCTGTCGCCGACTATTATCACCAGCCGATGTTTGGGGAGCCGGAGGGAGCACTTTCCTAGACGAGTCCACTCGGAGCTCCGATTTCATGGAGGAGTTGAAAGTGGCGTACTTGTCTGCTATGATCAGCAGTTCGTCGAGTGTAGCCACCTCATCGCGGAGGAGTCAATGTTTGAGTAGGGTGCCCTCTCAGCACCCGGCAGTGAAGTATTCTATGGCTTTTACCTTGTGCACCCCCTCGCAGGAGTTGCGCAGTTCGGCCCACCATGTCAGGTACTCGTGGGTGGACTCGGTCGGGCCTTGGACGCACAAAGAGAGCTGGCGAGGTTTGGGCGGCCGCTTGTAAGTGCTGGTGAAGTTGCGGACGAAGACTTCGGTGAAGTCCAACCAGCTGTTGACGTTGTCGGGCTTGAGGCTGTTCAGCCATGTTCGGGTCGTGCCCTGGAGCATTAGCGGAACGTACTTCAGGGCAACGTGCTTGTTGCCGTTTCCTATGTTGACGGCGGTGGAGTAGTCAACCAACCAATCTTCCGACTTCACGGAGCCGTTGTACTTGGGCGTATCTCGAGGGAGCGGGAACCCTTTGGCGAAGGGCTCGTCGCGAATGCGGGGTCCGAAACAAGGTGTGTCAATTGCATCTTCTTCTTCTACCACCAGGGATCGAGCCAGTCGGTCGATCCGATGGTGGGTGTCATTTTCTTCGGCTCCTTCACGGGGGCCTAGCCGGCCTCCGAGAGTCGAGTTTTCAACAGCCGACGGGGAGACGTGCCTCTCCCTGCGTAGGGGAGGTGGATGATCGCCCCGATGTTCGACTTCTCGAGGGCGGCCATCTTGCTCGCGCTCGATGGTGATGCGAGTCCAGCTGCTACTAGCAGCCGGCTCTGGGTCTCTTCTGTTATGGGTGCCGCCTGTTGGCGTCTGGGAGGCCGCGCCGTGTTCTCGGCGGGGAGGGGGGGAGGGGGGAAGGTTCTCGGCGTGCAGGCCGGGTTCCGCCACACGACGGCAGCTTCTTGCTGTGCGGCCGCGTTGAGGAGCTGTTAGACGTGCTCCGTCATGCAGTGTTGCTCGTCACCCTCCAGGTGATCCAGTTTGTCTGCTGCCGCCTGGGCAGCATGCAGATTCTCCAAAGGCATGGCGTAGAGGGGGCGGTCGGCTCCGAGCATGTTGGCGATGGCCGTGCCTCGCTGGTGAACGGTGCCTAGCCGGCTTGCCCCGCCAGCAGTCGGTGTACCGCAGACAGCGTGGTCGATCTTGCGTTGGTAGGCTTCGCTGAGGTGCCTCATGGCAGCCAGCTTCTGGGCGCTTTCGAGGAGCGAGACATGGAAAGCCTCCAACGTTGCTCCGTCTGTGTTCTCTGCAACGGGTGCGGATAAGTCTCGTACTTCCGCTTGCAGAGGGTCACAAGCAGCCCCATCGGAGGCTCCATCGTGGTTGATGACCAACACCTACGTGACGGTGCTGGTGGTGGCGTCGCTGACCGCAGGAAGGAGTGGGTCAACGATGATCACCACGTTGGCAGGGAAGGAATCGGGAGACGTCGCGTCGAAGTCAACGAGCATCGGGTCGGTGGAGCCAACAGACTCTATGTCGAAGGCAGGCTCGTTGGCATTGTCGATCTTGCCAAGGAGTTCGACGAGGTAGCTTTCGGACCGGGCTGCTCTCACGTCGGGTGCAGGCTCGTCGGGGAGACGGATCCTGCTGACGAGGTCAGCCAGAGTGCTCGCGGTGCAAGCGGCTTCTGCGTCGCGCAGTGTGTCGACGCAGACGCCATCCGGTGTGCCGGGCTGGCTGCGTTCCCTAGGAAGGAAAAGGGTTCCCGTCCAGAACGTGTTTCCGGACGACGGTGCACCTTGCCCCATGGTGGTTGCCAAATATCGGCTCAGGCTCTGGAGCTGGTGTCAGGCTCGAGTGTGCATGAACGGCCTCCAGCAAAACGAGGTACGTCCCTGAAAATATGTTAAACAAAGAGGGCGTAGGCAAGGTAATAATCTCATAGTAGTTTTTATCAAAAATCAATTTATACTTAAGCATCTTCTTCTTATCTTTAATAATAAAATCATGTTCTACCATACTCTTATAATCTACAAAATAGGGGGCAGCAACTTTTCCTCTTTCTCATAATGCCTAATAGGTATCCTAAAGTGTGCAGCAAGGTGCGAAGCAAAGATGCCTCCGAAGATGGGACATGTTGTTCAGTTCAAATTTAATCGTTTAGAAACAATAGCGCCTAAATTGAAAGTGGTATCACAAAACAAAGCATGGCGCAAAATAACAATATCAGGGGCACTAAGATTTCCACTGTTCATGCGACCAATTAAGCATCTACTAGAAAATATTGCAAAGTAACATAGAATGGGAAAATGTATGCTAGTAATTCTTAACTATTCTACAAAAAATCATATAAAATTTTCAGGACATTTGGAGAACTTCTATTTTCGGGGTATTTTTTATTGCAAGGATAATTCAGAAAAAAGACAGAAAATACTATTTTTACTTTATTTATTCTAAATAACAGAAACTAAAAGGATGGTACAGAGAGTTGTGCTTTCTAACTTCATCCATCTCATGCTCATCAAAAGGAATCCACTAACAAGGTTGATCAAGTCTTGTTTACAAACTCTTTTCGAATAACATGAAACCGGAGAATTTTCGAATAACACTAGGTTACCTCAACGGGGATATGCACATCCCCAACGATAAGAATATCATATTTCTTCTTGACAGTAGGAAGAGGGAATTCAAAATCTCCAATAGTAATCGTCGAAGTTTTTCCAATAGAATTAATACTGTGGACTTGAGGTTGTTTTCTCGGAAAGTGTACCGTATGCTCATTACCATTAACATGACAAGTGGCATTGCCTTTGTTGCGATCAATAACAGCCCCTGCGGTATTCAAAAATGGTCTACCAAGGATAATCGACATACTATCGTCCTCGGGAATATCAAGAATAACAAAGTCCATTAAAATAGTAACGTTTGCAACCACGACAGGCACATCCTCAAAAATACCGACAGGTATAGCAGTTGATTTATCATCCATTTGCAAAGATATTTCAGTAGGTGTCAACTTATTCAATTCAAGTCTATGATATAAAGAGAGAGGCATAACACTAACACCGGCTCCAAGATCACATAAAGCAGTTTTAACATAGTTTCTTTTAATGGAGCATGGTATAGTTGGTACTCCTGGATCTCCAAGTTTCTTTGGTATTCCACCCTTAAAAGTATAATTAGCAAACATGGTGGAAATCTCACTTTCCGGTATCTTTCTCTTATTTTTAACAATATTCATGTACTTAGCATAATGATTCATTTTAAGCATATCAGTCAAACACATACGCACAAAGATAGGTCTAATCATTTCAGTAAAGCGCTCAAAATCCTCATCATCTTTTTCTTGGATGGTTTAGGAGGAAAAGTCATGGGTTTCTGAACCCATGGTTCTCTTTATTTATCATCCCTCCTAGCAACAAAGTCTCTCTCTCTCTCTTATCATAACGTTGATTCTTTGATTGTGTGTTATCAAGATCAACAGCAGGTTCAAGTTCTACATCATTGTTATTACTAGGTTGAGCATCAACATGAACATCATCATTGACATTATCACTAGGTTTGTGTTCATTACCAGATTGCGTTTCAGCATCAGAAATAGAAATATCATTAGAATTCTCAGGTGTGTCAAAAATAGGTTCACTAGAAGCATGGAAAGTCCTATCATTTTTCTTTTTCTTTTTCTTAGAAGAACTAGATGCATCAACATTGGTTCTCTGAGAATCTTGCTCAATTCTCTTAGGGTGGCCCTCAGGATACAAAGGTTCCTGAGTCATTTTACCCCCTCTAGTCACAACTCTAATAGCATTATCATTATTCTTGCTATCTAATTCATTGAGCAAATCATTCTGAGCTTTAAGTACTTGTTCTACTTGAGTGGTAACCATAGAAGCATCTTTACTTATAAGTTTAAGTACACCTTTAACTCTAGACATATAATCACTCGAGTGTTCAATTGTCAGGACCCCGATTCTAAGTCACACCGATCTAGCCTTTAACACCTCATATCACTTTGCGGCCTCACGCACCTTATTCCCACGGGTGTCGCCTTACCATGGGTCGGGACCGTTTGCGCCTTTTGGCTCACGTATATGATAGTGTCGCTAGCATCCATATGACAGAGAACCCGTGCCGACATGGCTAGTCATGAACCCAAAGCGGCACCAACCTATGGGGACAGGCATACATGAATCAAATCGAGCATGTCGGTCAGCAGCGTGTGAATCCGGGCTGTAGCACTGGGCTAACAGGACTCTGGGAACCCGGGCTGTAGCAGGCTAGGCAGGACTCCGGATGTCACCGCGTGACATTTCCCCGAAGGGACAGACACAGGAACGAAGTGAAACACATGCCGGCTAGTCAAGTGTCCTGAGCAGTAGTGCTGGGCTAGCAGGACTCCGGTGAACCGGGCTGTAGTGGACTACTATGGCTCATGGAAGCACTATACTATATTTCCCCATAAGAGAGGCTGCCAAGGATAAACAACTAGATTGTCGGATCCCACACATACCAAGCATTTCAATCATACACACAATATGCTCGATATGTGTAAATACAACATGGCATCACGACATAACTCTATGACTCAAGTATTTATTCATTAGGCTCCGAGGAGCGAGATATTACAAACATGGGTCTCATGACCCAACATTCAGAGCATACAAGTCAAAGCACATGCGGAAGCTTAACCTGTCTGAGTCCAGACAGCTAAAAATGAAGAAGACTGAGGACCTGACTATCTACAAGACCCTCCCAAGGGTACAAGATCGTAGCTGAGGTAACAAGCTAAACTTCGAAGTCCACATGGAACTACTAGCGAGACTAAAGTCTCTTTGCAAAACATAAAATAAGCAAATGTGAGTACAAATGTACCCAGCAAGACTTACATCAGAACTAACTACATATGCATCGGTATCAATAAAGGGGGTGGTGGAGTTTAACTTCAGCAAGCCAGCTTTGACTCAGTGGTTAACCTGAACTATGACTGCAAGTAACTCTTTTGAGGTGGCGCACACGAGTCCACAAATTCACCATACCAATACACCACTATGAATCCGCTCCCGTCTCCCTACGAGAACGCCATCCATAGCACTCACGCTTATCTTGCGAGTTTTAGAGTATCCACTTTCACTTGTCTATGAACTATGCAAGGGGTCCAAGTTTCCATATCCGAGGAATCCGGCTATTCGAATAGATAATGATAACCCTGCAGGGGTGTACTTATTCACACTAGCTCTCGCCACTTACCACCATGTACACATCGTGTATCTCGGCAACCTTCAATCGGAAGGCTGGCGAGGGAGTCGGCCACGACCTGACTAACCAACAAGTCTCTAGTCCAGGTTTATCGCCTATTCGGGTTCCATCCGCAAGGAGATCCGCCGGGGTGTCGCTCACGGCCCCAAACGATGTGTGCAGGGTTCCCAAGCCCACCATCTGGGTGCCACTTGGTACACCGTGCCACTATGCCTAGTCTGTCCCAAGCCCACCTGTACCGGGTGCCACTTGGTAGACTACTAACACTACCTACAAACACCAGAAACTAGTTGCAACTCCTAGACAGAGGTCGAGTTGATTAATACGTCGAGAGGGGTCGAATTACCGGAACCCAATGTGTGGTAGTAACTGTTCATGGATCACAAACACAAAACTCGGTTCCTAAGGACGGCTGCAATGAGACAACCCACCATGTACTCCTACATGGCCTCTCACCGCTACCTTTACCAAATCGTGTTCACACACTTAGCTCACACACAGTAGGACATGTTCATCACCATTCCAATTCATTCCCGATGAATCAGACCTGACTCAACTCTAAGCAATAGCAGGCATGACAAACAAGCATGATTGAGTAGGCACACCAGGGCACAAAAACTCCTACTCATGCTATTTACTGTGGCAATGACAGGTCATGCAGGGAAAGGGGTTCAGCTACCGCAGCAGGTAAGAGTTGAAACGTTGTTGTCCTAATGCAGTAAAAGAGAGCAGGAGCGAGAGAGTGGGATTGTATCGGAATGACCAAGGGGGTTTTGCTTGCCTGACACTTCTTAAGAGGAACACACTTTATTGGTGTCATCGTTCTTGTCGTCGGAACATCGTCTACTGAGAGGGGGCAATTACCGGCAAACAAGGAAGAATACAATCAATGCAATGCAACAATATGATGCATGATCATGACATGGCAATATGCTGTGATTTGGGCTAATGCAACAGAAAGTCATTTTAATTGAAGTGGAATTCAAAACTATATCAAATTCCAACTCCAAACTTATTATGAAATTTGCCCTAATCATGTTTCATCCTAAACAGTGAGGTTAACTTGCTCAAACATGCATGAAAATGGTACATATGGATTCCTTGAATTTTCTAATAATTTTTCATATATAAATTATTTCATTTGGAGTTATAGATAATTTTCTATGATTTTTAGAAGTTTTGGGCATTTTCTGGAATTTCTTGAATAAACTTAAATCCAGAAAATAATTTATAGCGTCAGCATTACGTCATGCTGACCTTAGCAGGTCAATAGGCGCCGCCCAAGTCAAACCTGACCTGTGGGGCCTGCTGGTCAATGACTAAGGGCTGGTTGGGGTCGCAGACAGGTGGGACCGGTCCAACGCCATGTCAGCAAAGTCAACTTTGACGCGTGGGTCCCGCCTGGTTTAACTAAATCTAATCAAAAATAACCTGTGGTTATTTAACTGGTGGGGCCCTAATGTCAGTGACTGGTGGGGTTTAATTAGCGGCGTCATCAGGCTCTAATGACGGCCACATCGGCGCCACGTCGGCATTCGCCGGAGCCTGGCCGACAGTGACCCAAACGACAACGGGCGGCTCAGATTTGTGCCACGGGCGATGGTTTGGCGCGCGGTTTGCGGCTACGGATCGCTGGCACACGCATGCATCCATTCCAGCAAGCAGCAGCAGCTGGGATGGCCGGAGCTCGCCGAAACAGAGCTCGCGGCGGTGCGAGGCTTCGTCCATGTCTCCTGGGCGTCGCGAGAAGGCCACGAGGGCATGAGGCAGGCAGGGAGGAGGTGGCGGCCTCAGCGTGCACCGTGCCCGCCTTCGCCTCTGCCTACTGGTAGAGGTTGAGGACGACTAGCAAGTCGCCAGGTGGGCTGGGCCTCCAACAGTACTGGGATAACTGGGCGCTAGGTCAGCTACAGGTGAGGTTCTGCCCTTTTTTGTGTTTTGGTTCCTGTTTTCTATTTCTGATATTTGTTTTAATTTGGTTTTTGAACCAAACTAATTTTTCTGCTTCTGACAATTTTTGCAGGGACTAAATGGATTATTCCAAAGCCCCTCATCAATTATCAGAATTATTGGACATATGTTAATATATCACCTATATAAATCCAATGCAAATAATTATTGGATTAACTCAAATGCCCAAAATAAATATTTCTGTGACTCCAAAAATATTGGTTTAAATTTTACCTGTTGCCAATATTTCTATAGCTTAACTGGAACATTTTCTTGGGTTTATTTGAAGCAATTTTTAATGTTGATCATTTTTTTAAATGATTTCTGAGCCTTTCAGCTTTCCCCAATTCAACTTTCAGAAATTTAAACATGATGCAAGCAAGATGCAAACACTAGGCAGCACAAGAAGCTAGGGATGTGATAGCTCACCCCTACTAAACAAGAATCTCGTCCCGAGATTCAAGTCGTGAGTTAAGAAGATAGAGGGACACAAGCTAACACAATCTTCACGATCCAGATGTCTTTCTCGAGGATGTTGATTCATTGCATCACATTGACCTTGACGTCTTTGCTTTCGAGATCTTCATCCGACATGACGACGACAGAAGGACACCTTACATGAAACAATTTCCTCGAAGAACGAGCACTCAAGATCAACTCATGGAGTGAGACGTTGAAACATCTCTTGAGCTGAGACACAAACACACCTCAGGGGAATGGCAAGGAGCTGATGACGAAGGTTCAATAGGTAGGCAAAAATTCCACGCTTAGTTGGATGGTGAGGGGGTTTCAAAGTAGCGAGGAGTTATGTTGCCCACAATACCATAACGAGGCACCTTAGTGGAGGTGACTCGTAGAGCTATTCCCTTAAGTGGCAAAAAGAATTACTTTTGATATAGAGATCATTGAAACTCTCTATACCAGCCTAAGGAAATGCATAAACGATCGTTTGAAGGAGTTCGAAAGGATGGCATACCCAGACTAGAATGGATGATGTGGACTAACTTGTTGAAGACAACGCGATGGATGATTTTTTTTATCATCGAAAATGGATGGGACCCATGGTAGGACCACTTTTGAAGATGATCCTGGACAGCAACTGCTGAGAAGGGCAGCCCATGGAAATTGGCACAATGGCGGTGCAAACTGGGAACAAAATGCAACTATTGGGAATGTTCCAACCATCATATCTGCCTGAGATTCAGATCCGATTAGTGATAGGATACTTCAGACTCAGCATGTCTAAAAAGAAAGTTTGCAACAAAAATCGATGAGATGACATTGCGAGATTCTCGGGAAATGAACTACGATGGCAAGCTCCAAAACATGAGCTGGTTCTGCTACAAACCGGTGAACACACTATCCAAGACAAGCATGACCACATGGTAATCTTACAACAAAACACTATCGAGTTCTAGTTGGGAACCATCATCGAGGATATTGGAATCTTGTACATGAACTAGTATTCGCACATCAACTCCTTTTTCTCGAACAAATTAATCAGTGGCTTGGTGTGCTAGGAACACATATGGAGTGGAGGCGGCCAACCTATCAAACCATAGAGCACTTCGCACATGCATGACTAACTTGGGATGATTCCAAAGGGAGTACAAACAAGCTCCCTCGAGTTCACGGCGGCAACTTGCATCGATTGCACGTGAACTTAGAGGAAGTCACTACTTTGATCCAAACTTATACTTCATGAACAGGGCATGAAGAAACTGCTTATACAAGTTTCCAACACTAGATGAATGTTCAACATGAATCATGGGGGAGACAAAATGTTGCTGATGGGCTCAACAGCAACTCATCGGAATTTCCATATCACTGGACTTCCACCATCATGTGAACATGGTGATAGCATTGGTCAGACCAAAAGATGTAATAGTGTATGCTCGAGGGATCAACCACGAGTAAGACAACATTACGAACATCGTTGGTTCTGATTTGACTTGACGATAGCCCATACTCAAGTCAAAGTTTTCACAAGGCAATAGATCCAACAACTGATCACGAGGACCAATAAATGGAGATATCATCTTTCTTCAACACACACACACACACAGAAGATATCCCTTAGAGATGAACTAAGTTAAGCAAAGCTTCTACCTTCCAACTCTCCAAGTTGTTGTCTAGCTCAACCAACTAGCTCAGGGATATCCAACATAGATTCTTGGAGAAGGGGTGATTTATAAGAACCAACTTGATCACGAACTCAACATAGCGATCAGGTGACAGCCTGGTGATACCTCCGGGAAGATATTTGGAAAATCACGAACCACCGATATGTTATTAAGCTCAAGAACAATCTTGCTTTTCAGGGAAAGACGATATGATCAAGGAGCGAGGGATTGTCACAATCCTAACTCATTGGTCGATGAGTGCACCCAGAATATGGACTAGGTAGCACGATCAATCTTAGGATGATGATTCAAAAACCAGCACGCTAAGAATGAGAGTATTGTCCATTAACTACCAAACAACATGGTTGCTAGGAGTATTGATTTCACACATCACGGTACACTTGTTGGTATTCCGGTTGCAACAACACGGAACCAAGGAGCGAATGATGATGGCGAGAAGTATCACTGCATCAAGAATTTATAAGAGATGGTGCAATTCCTATGATATTCTTGACAAAAACATGGTAATACTCCAAGGTAGAACAGAATCAAAAGCTAGATTGGCATTTGATTTGCGGATTACAACTGCTTTGACCCAATCCTGGATATGGATGAGGTACTGGAGTTTGTTTCTCCTAGTCATTCCGGAATAGAATGGCTTGACGAACCACAAGAGTAATAGGCATTGATAACACGAGTGTACGACTACTCCTGACTATCAATTGAAAGATGAAGGTCGGAATATAACTGAAGGGGGACAACTCAAAGTAACATATAACTTTCTGAGTTGTGGATGCATAGATTAGTATGTCGAACGAGTTCAACATATTTCTTCCGAATAACCCATGCAGAAAGGTAGAACTGGCAGAATCACAATTATGAATGGAGTACTCCTCAAGAGCACCCTTGTTGTAATCTTTTGGTTCAAAGGAACTTCTGCCATAAGCAGTTCATGGTATTTGGAAGAAGAAATACCATAGACCTCGAGGACTATTGCAAAGGTTACTAATATCCTAAAGGAACTAGCAACACTATCAACATGAAGCAAGTAGGGTTGAATCTTGGGCTTAAGAACCCAGAAGTATAATATCTACTACTAAATGGCATCATGGGATGCTTTCGAGAATGGTGGCCAGAATCATCACACCGGGAATACAAAGCATTGCTAGATTAGTAGGTGACTCTCTAAGACACCTAGGGTCATAATAATAGCTCCAACATATATGTCAAGGCAACAGAGTACCTCAACTCACTGGCTAGTGTGCTTATTCTAGCCAAAAGGACATCGGAAACGGAGGAAGGATTTGCAAATGCATCAGATTATTTAGAACCTGGAATGACTCGGGCAGCATAACGGCTATAAATGCTCGAAAATATTTGAGACATCCTGCAAAATGATGGCATAACCACTTAACATCACAATATCAAGTTTCCAAGTCCAACTAACAACACACTAGAGTAGTAGAAACTGGACTGAGGCTTAAATCCAACAATCCTAGGCAACTACGGTTTAGTAACACGTCATCCTGAGAGATAGAAGAGAAGCCTCATTCTTATCCCCGTAGAAAAGATAAGATGACTCAGATCAGAAGGTCATGAGGATAAGGAGTAAAAAGAGCCTTACGTTCCCTTCCACAATCAATTCCCTTACATAACTAAAGCATTTCTAGACTCAATTTCGACCGGTTTGGCTTGGTAATCCTACAGGCAGTCAGGCTCTGATACCAAAGCTGTCAGGACCCCGATTCTAAGTCACACCGATCTAGCCTTTAACACCTCATATCACTTTGTGGCCTCACGCACGGTATTCCACGGGTGTCACCTTACCATGGCCCCGGACTGTTTGCGCCTTTTGGCTCACGTATATGATAGTGTCGCTAGCATCCATATGACAGAGAACCCAGGCCGACATGGCTAGTCGTGAACCCAAAGCGGCACCAACCTATGGGGATAGGCATACATGAATCACATCGAGCATGTCGGCCAGCAGCGTGTGAATCCGGGCTGTAGCACTGGGCTAACAGGACTCCGGGAACCCGGGCTGTAGCAGGCTAGGCAGGACTCCGGATGTCACCGCGTGACATTTCCCCAAAGGGACAGACACAGTAACGAAGTGAAACACATGCCGGCCAGTCAAGTGTCCTGAGCAGTAGTGCTGGGCTAGCAGGAGTCCGGTGAACCGGGCTGTAGAGGACTACTATGGCTCATGGAAGCACTAGACTACATTTCCCCATAAGAGAGGCTGCCAAGGATAAACAACTAGATTGTCGGATCTCACACATACCAAGCATTTCAATCATACACACCATATGCTCGATATGTGTAAATACAACATGGCATCACAACATAACTCTACGACTCAAGTATTTATTCATTAGGCTCCGAGGAGCGAGATATTACAAACATGGGTCTCATGACCCAACATTCAGAGCATACAAGTCAAAGCACATGCGGAAGCTTAACTTGTCTGAGTACAGACAGCTAAAAATGAAGAAGGCTGAGGAGCCTGACTATCTACAAGACCCTCCCAAGGGTACAAGATCGTAGCTGAGGTAACAAGCTAAACATCGAAGTCCACGTGGAACTACTAGCGAGACTGAAGTCTCACTGCAAAACATAAAATAAGCAAATGTGAGTACAAATGTACCCAGCAAGACTTACAAAACTAACTACATATGCATCGGTATCAATAAAGGGGGTGGTGGAGTTTAACTGCAGCAAGCCAGCTTTGACTCAGTGGCTAACCTGAACTACGACTGCAAGTAACTCTTTTGAGGTGGCGCACACGAGTCCACAAATTCACCATACCAATACACCACTATGAATCCGCTCCCGTCTCCCTACGAGAATGCCATCCATAGCACTCACGCTTATCTTGCAAGTTTTAGAGTATCCACTTTCACTTGTCTATGAACTATGCAAGGGGTCCAAGTTTCCATATCCGAGGAATCCGGCTATTCGAATAGATAATGATAACCCTGCAGGGGTGTACTTCTTCACACTAGCTTTCGCCACTTACCATCATGTACACATCGTGTATCTCGGCAACCTTCAAGCAGAAGCCTGGCGAGGGAGTCGGCCATGACCTGACTAACCAACAAGTCTCTAGTCCAGGTTTATCGCCTATTCGGGTTCCATCCGCAAGGAGATCCGGCCGGGGTGTCACTCACGGCCCCAAACGATGTGTGCAGGGTTCCCAAGCCACCATCCGGGTGCCACTTGGTACACCGTGCCACTGTGCCTAGTATGTCCCAAGCCCACCTGTACCGGGTGCCACTTGGTAGACTACTAACAGTACCTACAAACACCTGAAACTAGTTGCAACTCCTGGACAGAGGTCGAGTTGATTAATAAGTCGAGAGGGGTCGAGTTACCGGAACCCAATGTGTGGTAGTAAATCTTCATGAATCACAAACACAGAACTCGGTTCCTAAGGACGGCTGCAATGAGACAACCCACCATGTACTCCTACATGGCCTCTCACCGCTACCTTTACCAAATCGTGTTCACACACTTAGCTCACACATAGTAGGACAAGTTCATCACCATTCCAATTCATTCTCGATGAATTAGACTTGACTCAACTCTAAGAAATAGCAGGCATGACAAACAAGCATGAATGAGTAGGCACACCAGGGCTCAAACAACTCCTATTCATGCTAGTGGGTTTCATCTATTTACTGTGGCAATGACAGGTCATGCAGGGAAAGGGGTTCAGCTACCGCAGCAGGTAACAGTTGAAACATTGTTGTCCTAATGCAGTAAAAGAGAGCAGGAGCGAGAGAGTGGGATTGTATCGGAATGACCAAGGGGGTTTTTCTTGCCTGACACTTCTGAAGAGGAACACACTTCGTTGGTGTCATCGTTCTTGTCGTCGGAACATCGTCTACTGAGAGGGGGCAATTACCGGCAAACAAGGAAGAATACAATCAATGCAATGCAACAATATGATGCATGATCATGACATGGCAATATGCTATGATTTGGGCTAACGCAACCGAAAGTCATTTTAATTCAAGTGGAATTCAAAACTATATCAAATTCCAACTCCAAACTTATTATGAAATTTACCCTAATCATGTTTCATCCTAAACAGTGAGGTTAACTTGCTCAAACATGCATGAAAATGGTACAGATGGATTCCTTGAATTTTTCTGTTAATTTTTCATATATAAATTATTTCATTTGGTGTTATAGATAATTTTCTATGATTTTTAGAAGTTCTGGGCATTTTCTGGAATTTTCGGAATAAACTTACGTCCAGAAAATAATTTATAGCGTCAGCATTATGTCGTACTGACCTCAGCAGGTCAACAAGCGCCGCCCAGGTCAAACCTGACCTGTGGGGCCTGCTCGTAAGTGACTAAGGGCTGGTTGGGGTCGCAGACAGGTGGGATCGGTCAACCGCCACGTCAGCAAAGTCAACTCTGACGCATGGGTCCAGCCTGGTTTATCTAAATCTAATCAAAAACATAACCCGTGGTTATTTAGCTGGTGGGGCCCTAATGTCAACGACTAGTGGGGTTTAATTAGTGGCGTCATCAAGCTCTAATGACGGCCACGTCGGCGCCACGTCGGAGCCTGGCCGACGGTGACCCAAATGATGGCGGCGTGGCTCGGATTTGTGCCACGGGCGATGGTTTGGCATGCGGTTTGCGGCTACGGATTGCTGGCACACGCGCGCATCCATTCCAGCAAGCAGCAGCAGCTGGGATGGCCGGAGCTCACCGGAAAAGAGCTCGCGGCGGTGGCCGGAGTTCGGGTTTGAGCGGGCGCAGGGCTGCGGTGCGCTAGGAGGCCAGCTGAGGGGCTAGGAGGCCCCCGAGGAGTGCCCTGTGTACGGTGACACGCTCGGGAGCGAGCTGCGGTGGCTAAAGCGGCGGCGGCGACATGGCCAGCGGCAGGGGAAGCTCGGCCACGGCAGCAACGCTAGCTAGGGGACGAGCAGAGCAACGTGGTTAGGGGGAGGAGAAAGAGGAGCTCACGGCGATGCGGCAGGGTAGGTTAGCGGCCTCGGGGACGCCCTGGACGAGTCGAATTGACGGACTCGATCTCTGGGCACCGGAGGTGAAGACGACGACGCTCCGGTCGACTGGGGCCTCTTCTGGTTGCGTGCGTCGGGTGTGCTGCTCCACGGGGTCGTGGCGGAGCTCGGGGACGCGAAGAGGGAGCGCAGGAGTGGTTGCGTCCATGGTTGAGCTCGTCGGTGGCGGCGGCGTGGTCGGGCACGAGAGAGAGAGAGAGAGTGAGAGATCCAGGGAAGGGGGCGAGAGCGCGTGCGAGAGAGAGGGAGAGGCAGGGAGGTGCGGGACTTCGTCCATGTCTCCTGGGTGTCGCGAGAAGGCCACGGGGGCGTGAGGCAGGCAGGGAGGAGGTGGCGGCCTCAGCGCGCCGGGCCCGCCTTCGCCTCTGCCTACTGGCAGAGGTTGAGGACGACTAGCAAGTCGCCAGGTGGGCTGGGCCTCCAACAGTACTGGGCGCGCGTGCGCGGGGGCACGTCCGGCGTGGCGAGGCCACTGCGGCGCCAGCGGAGCCGCGGGGAGGATGGCAAGGGCAGGCGTGGCACGGGGAGCGGCGGCCAGGTTGTAGCCACGGAGTAGGCATGCACGGGCGGGGCGACAGGTGAGCGGGGCGAGGTCGCACTGCGCGGGCGCGGGCTGCCCCGACGCGGCAGGCGACGACGACAACGAGTAGTAGCAGGGGGAGCTGCCGCCGGAGGCGGGCGCGGGAACGGCGACCACGGGCGTGCGGGCATTGGGGGAAGAGGAGAAGGAGGGGGGTTCCTCATGGGGATTTTAGGGATTTCGTGCAGCGGGCTCGACGGAGTTCGGGGAGGTCTGACGAGGGAGATCCGGCGAGGACGATGAGGCGACGGCGATGTAGCTTCGGGCGGGGTCCCGCGTCAGCGTGGTCGTGGACGGCGGCGGGGCGACAGGAGGGGCCGGCTCCGCGAGGGGGGTGATGGCGACGTCGAGGCGGCGATGGGGCGATGGGATCGGGGGGTTGCCCCGATCCAGATCGGGGAAGGGCGAGAGGGAGGAGTGGGATGAAGGGGAGGGAGTGGTTGACGGGGTGGTTAGGGTTTCCCCCCTCGTGGGGATAAGGCAGGAGGTGGATCGGCCGGCTGGGCCAGGTGGGCCGGCCTAGCCGGTGAGCTGGGCCGTCTGGCCCAGTTGGCCAAGGGACCTTTTATTCTTTTTTTTGTTTTGTTTTGTTTTGTTTTCTGTTTTTGTAGTTTCTCTTATTTTTTTATTTTTTTTTCTGTTTTAAATCATTTTAAATTATCTAGACATTTTATAAAAATGTGTTTGCTTTATTATAGTTACCCTTGTAATATTCGGCACCCACCGAACATTTTTGTTTCAACTTTTGAAAACTTTTATTGCTGACATTAATTTGAGTTGGAATTTGACTCGGTTTGACTCGATTTTGAACTAACGGTAGATTAGCAACAGTAATCGTGGTGACGTGGCACCATTAGCATGGAATTACTGTAGCTTGATTACCCGGGCGTTACAAAACTCCTCCACTACAAGAAATCTCGTCCCGAGATTTAGGAGGTAGAAGGAAACAGTGCGGGGCATTCATCACGTAGGCGGTCCTCGCATTCCCAAGTGGCTTCATCTTCAGAGTGATGCGACCACTGGACTTTGAGGAACTTGATCGCCTTCTGACGTGTGCGGCGTTCAGCTTGGTCGAGAATGCGGATCGGATGCTCTTTATAGGAGAGGTCCTGTTGTAATTCGAGCACTTCATGATCCACTGCTCGGATTGGATCCTTGAAGCAACGGCGGAGTTGTGACATGTGGAACGCATCGTGAACCTGGGAAAGGTTCGGCGGAAGCTCCAGTTGATATGCCACTTTTCCATGCCTTTCGAGAATAGTGAAGGGACCGATATAGCGAGGAGCTAGCTTGCCCTTGATCCCGAAGCGCTGAGCACCCTTCATTGGTGTAACTCGAAGATAAGCCTTTTCGCCAGGTTGATAGACCATGTCTTGGTGATGACGGTCATACTGACTTTCTGACGTGACTGAGCAGTCTTGAGATTCTCGCGAATAATGTGAACTTGTTCTTCGGCCTGTTGGATAATATCCGGACCGAAGAGTGGACGTTCCCCAGTTTCTGACCAGTTCAGAGTGGTCCAGCACTTTCGTCCATATAGCACAGGGGGGCATCTTCAGACTAGCTTGATAGCTATTATTATCAGAAAATTCAGCATATGGAAGAGATTCCTCCCATTTCTTGCCGAAGGAAATTACACAAGCTCGAAGCATTTCTTCGAGAACTTGGTTGACACGTTCAACCTGTCCTTGCGACTGAGGGTGAAACGTCGTACTGAACGACAGATGAGTTCCCATAGCTTCTTGGAAATTTGCCCAAAATCTTGAAGTCAATAAGCTGCCACGGTCTGAACTAATATCTAGTGGAATACCGTGAAGTGAAACAATTCTGGACATGTAGAGAGTAGCAAGCTGACTAGCAGTGATTGTCTCTTTGACCGCCAGAAAATGTGCAACTTTAGAAAGCCGGTCAATGACGACAAGAATAGCATCATTACCTTTCTGCGATTTGGGAAATCCAGTGACAAAGTCCATTTCAACATGGTCCCATTTCCATTCAGGAATAGAGATAGGTTGCAGAGTTCCAGTAGTCCTTTGATGCTCTGCTTTGATATGGCGGCAAACGTCACACTCAGCAACATAATGAGCAATATCCTGCTTCATGTTAGACCACTAGAATCTCTGGCGAATATCCTAATACATCTTGGTACTACCAGGATGGATAGATACAGGCGTATCGTGAGCTTCTTTCATAACCTCTTTAGTCTGATCCAGGTTTTTCCTCGAACGTGGTACCACTAGACGGCCTTTGAAGTACAAGGCGCCATCATCGACGACAGAGAAGGAGGGCTTTCCTTCTGCTAGATGACGTTTAATCTTATGGACTTTAGAGTCATAACCTTGAATTGTATTTATACTAGCTACGAGATCTGGTACAACATCCAGGGTATTTAGAGAACCCTCAGTAACAACACGAAGATTCATCTTTTGAAACTCTGGGGGAGGGGGGGCGAGTGCTCCAGGAGGAACAATATGAAGGTTCAGCTTTCTAAATTCTTCGACAAGCGAGGGCTGAACTTTGTGAACCTGGAGGTGATTGCAGTAAGACTTGCGGCTCAAGGCATCAGCCATTACATTAGCCTTGCCAGGGGTATAGGATATACCCACGTCAAAGTCTGCAACAGTCTCCATCCATCTCTGCTGACGGAGGTTCAGATCTAGCTGAGTAAACAGATATTTCAGACTTTGGTGGTTGGTGAAGATCTCGCAACAATTACCGAGAAGGTAATGTCGCCACTGCTTCAGTGCATGAATAACAGCAGCAAGCCCGAGGTCGTGAACTGGGTAGTTTTCTTCGTGAGGGCACAGTTGACGAGAGGCATAAGCAATCACTCTGCGCTCTTGCATTAGGACACAGCTTAATCCTTGACGGGAAGCGTCCCAGTAAATGATGAAGTCCTTCTTAGTATCAGGTGGAGCAAGCACTGGGGCAGAAGTCAACTTGTCTTTGAGCGCCTGGAAACTTTCCTGACACTTGTCTGTCTAGTCGAACTTGACACCCTTATGCAACAGATTAGTCAGAGGCCTAGCAATCTTGGAGAAGTTCTCGACGAACCGACGAATTCTTCGGAGGAGTCTAATCGAGAATAGCCTGAACTCGTTCAGGGTTGATGGCAATACCATCCTTGGATATGACATGCCCAAGGTAGGTTACTTCAGAGAGCCAAAATTCACACCTGGAATACTTAGCATACAGTTGATGCTCTCGAAGCTTTTCCAGCACAAGACGACAATGTTCAACATGTTCTTCCTCGTTCTTGGAAAATACAAGGATATCGTCCAGATAAACCACGGCGAACTTGTCGAGGTAATCCATGAATATATAGTTCATCAGACGAGAGAAGGTGGCGGGATCATTCGTTAAGCCGAATGACATGATGGTGTACTCGTATGATCCATACCGAGTCACGAAGGCGGTTTTTGGGATGTCCTCTTCACGAACACGGATCTGGTGGTAACCCAACCTCAAGTCGAGTTTGGAGAACATTAATGAGCCAGCCAGTTCATCATAAAGATCATTGATCCGAGGAAGAGGATATTTATTCTGAATGGTAGCTTGGTTTATAGGACGGTAGTCTTGGACTAATCGGTTTGTCCCATCCTTCTTCTTAACAAAGAGAGAAGGTGCTCCCCAAGGAGAGCAACTTGGACGAATGAAACCTTTGACAAGATATTTGTCGATTTCCTCCTTAAGCTCAGTGAGTTCATGTGGCGGCATCTTGTAGGGTCGTTTGGCTATAGGGGTGGTGCCGGGTTTCAAGTCGATGATGAATTCGACAGCTCTAGCAGAGGGAATCCCTGGAAGTTCTTCTGGGAAGACGTCTTGGAATTCACGAACGACGGGAATGTTTTCAATGCCCTCGAGTGGTGCAGCGTTCAACGCATTCAAGGCATAAAGCCGTGCCTCGGTGTCCTGAACTAGATGAGCTTGGTAAGCAATTATTTCATCAGAAGGGTGTAGCAGATGGACGACCTTAGTGGCGCAAACTATAGAAGCAGTATGCGCTTTCAACCAATCCATTCCCAGAATGAGGTCGATGCTACAAGACTTCAGTATGATGGGAGAGGCAAGGAATTCCAGTCCTTCGATTTCAAAGGGGACGTTGTTGCAAATCATGGAGGTCCGACATTGGCCCGCGGGAGTGTGTACTAATAGCGAAGTGTTCAGGTCCTCGCTTTTAATGCCATGCATGAATGCAAAATCCTCTGACATGAATGAATGTGATGCACCTGTATCAAATAAAACAGATGCTGGTGCTGAATTTACGAGGAGTGTACCCATCACGGTAGTGGGCTGGTCTAGAACTTCATTGAGATCAACGTGGTTGGCATGAAAACGACCATAAGACTTGGCATTGTTGTTGCGGGGCTGGTTGCTTCCACGGCCAGTTGCTGGGAGGGCCAGTTGATTCTGGTTCTGATTGCAATCCCTAGCACGGTGACCTGGTTGACCACACTTGTAGCACAGACCATTATTGGGAGTGGGAACAAGAGCTTGGGGTCGCGGAGCTGGGAGCCTTGGCTGCCTAGTTGGAGCCGTAGGCAGACGAGGGGCAACATAGGACTGCCTTGGGACAGGTGAAGTTGGCTGGTACATGTTGTTGGGAATCCATATCTTACGCTTCTGCGAGGACCAGCCTGAAGATGAGCCCGTGTCACGGTTGCACCTGTGAGAGCTCTGGTATTCCTGTAGACCAGTTTCGACATTGATGGCCTTGTTCACCAGGGTGGCAAAATCAGCAAAGTCATGCACTAGAAGTGCGAGCTTGATGTCAGCTTGAAGGCCATCACGGAACTTCTCCTGTCTGCGTGCATCAGTTGCAATGTCTTCTTCACCATAGCGGGACAAGTCAAGAAACTCCCGCTGATAAGCTTCAACAGTCTTGTTGCCTTGGGTGAGGTTGCGAAACTCGCGCCTCTTACGGTCCATGACTCCCTGAGGAATGAAGCGAGCATGGAAGGCATCTTGGAAGTCTGGCCAGGTGATGATTGTTCCAACTGGCAGAGTATGCCTGTGGCTGTCCCACCATTGAGCTGTGGGTCCCTTCAGGAAGAAGGAAGCAAAGGTGACATAGCTGGTAGGGGCTACATCAGCAGACTCCATCTCATAGGTATGTCACGGAGCCAGTCATCAGCATCCAGAGGCTGAGTTGAGCTGCGGTACACAGTTGGGTTCAGGCGCATGAAATCCTGCAGAGTTACTGGGGTTGGCTGCTGGTTCATATTGGGGCGAGGAAACTGAGCCATCATATTCTCCATGAACTGACGATTCATCTCAAGCTGTTGGATCATACCAGCCATGTACTCAGGCGGTGGTGGGAAGTTGCCACCACGACCACGACCACCTGGTCTAACCATCCTGCTAATAAATAACAGGGGTAGTTCAGCATCGAGAAATTGCGAGGGCAAGAATCATTCTTGATGAAACATGCATAATGAAAGGAACACGATAAATACTGCATAGTAGTTGGCATATCTTACAAAAGTGATCATGCATAGAGTTCGGTACACAGAGTTCAGTACACAGACTAAGATCGTCATAGGCGGCACGAAGGCTCGCGGAGAATGCACCTAACACTAACAAGCAAGCCTACATCAGTCCCAGGAGTTACTGTGGAGGTAGGTGTAACCTGACAGCTGGTAGTGACGCGAAGGGAAGACCTCCACGCGAGTAGCCTAGGGTCCGCGGATACTCTGGTGCGGAACCCGATGCGCAGGTGGCAGGAGAGGACCAAGTGCGGGAGAGTAGCCTCCCACATCTGGCCAGCCGACGCCCTGGGGCATCACGGTCCTGGCAGGGTAGATCGCAGAACGCGACAGATCACCAGATCGGACAGAGGGGTGCAACAGCGTCAGAGCACGGTACAAGTGCTGACGGGTGGTGTACAGCTCGTGGCGAAGAGCTCGGTTAGCTCTATCCAGCCCATCAGCATGCAGAACCAGGTTCTGATGGTAGAAGGGCTCTTGGGTGATAGTGGAGTAGGCAGCAGTGTAGTATCCCTCCGCACCAACATCTGATGCGATAGCAATGTGCCTGAAGGGGGAGGTGTCCAACTCCTGATACTCTCCACGAAGACGTGTCAGAGCAGCATAAGCAGCATCATGGACTGCCATGTCAATAGTCACTCCAACACCATGAGCAGTGTGCAGCACGGTAGTGGAGTCATACTCCCGAGAGTAGAGGTGGACGATGGCACGGTACTGCTCCTGGTTGAAGTCCTGGTACTCCTCATAGACGGTGTAGTCAGGGTGCCAGCGATAAACCAGATAGGTCATCATCTCAACCAACACAGCAGGTGATCCTGAGGTACCAATGGCCATCGTGTGGCGCACGACCTGTCTCGTGGGTTCCATCTGAAAACAAAGATGTTTCAAAGGAGTCAACTGACAGTGTGGATAATGTTCAATATACTACTCTAATGCATAGCTAGGGCTTATCCAACTTGGGGTGAACGTGGTCACGGGATCCTAATGTTAAAGTTAGTAAAATCCTTTAACCCGAGTAGGAGAGAGTTCAGAGTCCCAGAGTAAGGATCGAGGAGTAAAAGATCCTAATACCACCCAGATGGCGACGTGGGCCCGTAAGGCACACAGCCATGTTAGTAAAAGTTTTTGTAATGTCTAGACTCGACTTCAGCTAAGGAGTATGAAAGGGGGATTCCTACAGGCAGTTGGCTCTGATACCAACTTGTGACGCCCCCAATTTGACCGTACACTAATCATACACGCAAACGTGTACGATCAAGATCAGGGACTCACGGGAAGATATCACAACACAACTCTACAAATAAAATATGTCATACAAGCATCATATTACAAGCCAAGGGCCTCAAAGGCTCGAATACAAGAGCTCGATCACAGACGAGTCAGCAGAAGCAACAATATCTGAGTACAGACATAAGTTAAACAAGTTTGCCTTAAGAAGGCTAGCAAAAACTTGGATACAGATCGAAAGAGGCGCAGGCCTCATGCCTGGGATCCTCCTAAACTAATCCTGGTCGCCGTCAGCGGGCTGCACGTAGTAGTAGGCACCTCCAGAGTAGTAGTAGTCATCATCAACAGTGGCGTCTGGCTCCTGGACTCCAACGTCTGGTTGCAGCAATCGGATATAGGAAAGGGAAAAAGGGGGAGAAAAGCAACCGTGAGTACTCATCCAAAGTACTCGCAAGCAAGGAGCTACACTACATATGTATGCATTGGTATCAAATGGAATAAGGGTATCATATGTGGACTGAACTGCAGAATGCCGGAATAAGAGGGGGATAGCTAGTCCTTTCGAAGACTACACTTCTGGTAACCTCCATCTTGCAACAGGAGAAGAGAGTAGATGGTAAGTTCACCAAGTAGCATCGCATAGCATAATCCTAAACGGCGATCCTATCCTCATCGCCCTGTTAGAGAGCGACCACCGGATTGTATCTGGCACTTGGAAGGGTGTGTTTTATTAAGTATCCGGTTCTAGTTGTCATAAGGTCAAGGTACAACTCCAAGTCGTCCTGTTACCGAAGATCATGGCTATTCGAATAGATTAACTTCCCTGCAGGAGTGCACCACATAACCCAACATGCTCGATCCCATTTGGCCGGACACACTTTCCTGGGTCATGCCCGGCCTCGGAAGATCAACACATCGCAGCCCTACCTAGGCACAACAGAGAGGTCAGCACGCCGGTCTAAATCCTATGGTGCAGGGGTCTGGGCCCATCACCCATTGCACACGTACACATTGCGAGGGCGGCCGAAAGCAGAACTAGCCCCCTTAATACAAGAGCAGGCTTACATTCCAATCCGGCGCGTGCCGCTCAGTCACTGACGTCACGAAGGCTTCGGCTGATACCACGACGTCGAGTGCCCATAACTGTCCCCGCGTAGATGGTTAGTGCGTATAGGCCAGTGGCCAGACTCATATCAAATACCAAGATCTCGTTAAACGTGTTATCTTGAAATAACCGTGAACGCCGACCAGGGCCAGGCCCACCTCTCTCCTAGGTGGTCTCAACCTGCCCTGTCGCTTTGCCACAAAGATCCACTCGCGGGTACTCCTACGAGCCGACCCGTCTTTTAGTCATCACATGTATCATGTATAAGGTATATAGTATATACCCGTGATCACCTCCCGAGTGATCACGTCCCGATAGTATAGCATGGCAGACGGATAAGAATGAAGGGCCACTGATGATAAACTAGCATCCTATACTAAGCATTGGGATTGCAGGTAAAGGTAACAACAATAGTAGCAAGGAAAGGCTATGCATCAGGATAGGACTGACGGAAAGCAGTAACATGCTACACTACTCTAATGCAAGCAGCATAGAGAGTAGAGTAGGCGATATCTGGTGATCAAGGTGGGGGCTTGCCTGGTTGCTCTGGCAAGAGAGAGGGGTCGTCAACACCGTAGTCATACTGGGTAGCAGCGGTATCGGTCTCGGTGTCTAGCGAGAGAAGAGGGGGAAGAAACAATAAATATAATGCAAACAAATGCATGACGATGCATGACATGACAAAGCGTGATGCTAGGTGTGCCCTAACGTGGTACGAGGTGGTACCGGTGAAGGGGGAAAACATCTGGGAAAGTATTCCCGGTGTTTCGCGTTTTCGGACAAATGAACCGGAGGGGGAAAGTTGCGTGTTTGCTATGCTAGGGATGCGTGGCGGACAAACGGGCTGCGTATCCGGATTCGTCTCGTCGTTCTGAGCAACTTTCATGTTGAAAATAATTTAATCCGAGTTAGGAATTAAAAGATATGATTTTCTAAAGTTTTTATTAATTTCTGTAATTTAATTAATTATTTAATTTAATTCGAAAATGGATTAATGACATCAGCATGATGTCATGCTGACGTCAGCAGTCAACAGAGTTAACTGGTTAACCCGACTAGTGGGTCCCACTGGTGAGAGACACATTTTAATTAGTCATATTATTTAACCTAATTAGTATTAATTAGGGGGGTGGGCCCCACTGTCATACTAATTAATTAGCTAATTAACTAACCAGGTTAATTAGATAACTAATGTTTAATTAGTTTAATTATTTGTTTAGTTTAATTAATCAAAATTAATTAAGTTAATTATTTCTGTAATTAATTAATTATATTTATTATATTTGTTATTATTTTTTATATTTTTAACTCTTTTTTTTCTTTTATAAACGTCCTCGGGGTGTGCCCCACTTGTCATAGGGCCAAGGGCCTTAATGGGCGTGGGCGAGCGGGGCTGCGGGCGCCTGGGCGTGCGCCCGTGGCCGCCCAGTGGGGCGTCGGCCACGGCGACGGTTCGGAGCGGGGGGCAGAGGCTGGGGGTGAGGGGAACGGTCGACAGCGGTAGCCGGCGAGCAGCGTCAGCGGGGTGAGGCCATGGTGAGCAGCACCAGCAGTGCCGCTCGGGGGGAGGGGAGCAGGGCGACGCGCGGGCGGCGCAGCGCGACCGAGCAGCGCCGCGGCAGAGCGAGGCGGGGCTCGGGCGCGCGTGCATGAGGGCACGTCGGGCGCGGCGAGGCCACTGCGGTGCCAGCGGAGCCACGGGGAGGATGGCAAGGGCAGGCGCGGCACGGGGAGCGGCGGCCAGGTTGTAGCCACGGAGTAGGCACGCGCGGGCGGGGCGACAGGTGAGCAGGGCGGGGTCGCACGGCGCGGGCGCAGGCTGCCCCGACGCGGCAGGCGGTGGCGACGACGAGTAGTAGCAGGGGGAGCTGCCGCCTGAGGCGGACGCGGGACCGGCGACCACGGGCGTGCAGCATTGGGGGAAGAGGAGAAGGAGGGGGGTTCCTCACGGGGATTCGTAGGGATTTCGGGCAGCGGGCTCGACTGAGTTCGGGGAGGTCCGACGAGGGAGATCCGGCGAGGACGACGAGGCGACGCTGATGTAGCTCCGGGCGGGGTCCCGTGTCAGCGTGGTCCTGGACGGCGGTGGTGCGCCGGTGGGGCGACAGGAGGGGGCCGGCTCCGCGAGGGGGGTGACGGCGACGTCGAGGCGGTGATGGGGCGATGGGATCGGGGGGTTGCCCCGATCCAGATCGTGGAAGGGCGAGAGGGAGGAGTGGGACGAGGGGGAGTGAGTGGTTGACGGGGTGGTTAGGGTTTCCCCCCCCCCCTCGTGGGCATAAGGCAGGGGGTGGGTCGGCTGGCTGGGCCAGGTGGGCCGGCCTGGCCGGTGAGCTGGGCCGTGTGGCCCAGTTGGCCAGGGGGCCTTTTATTGTTTTTTTGTTTTGTTTTGTTTTCTGTTTTTGTAGTTTCTCTTCTTTTATTTATTTATTTATTTTCTTTTCTGTTTTAAATCATTTTAAATTATCTAGACATTTTATAAAAATGTGTTTGCTTTAGTATAATTACCCTTGTAATATTCGGCACCCACCGAACATTTTTGTTTCAACTTTTGAAAACTTTTATTGTTGACATTAATTTGAGTTTGAATTTGATTCGGTTTGACTCGGTTTCGAACTAACGGTAGATTAGCAACAGTAATCGTGGTGACGTGGCACCATTAGCGTGGAATTACTGTAGCTTGATTACCCGGGCGTTACAGTAACATCTCTCCTGGTGTTTGCCATGTATACTCTCAAATTTCCTCCGAAGCTCCTTGAGATCCTTGACAAAATCAGACGCAAATGCTCTGGACTAAGAAAACTGAACAAGGTGATAAGTGTAACTCACTGACTGATTGGGATTTGGTTTGTCGTCCAAAGAAGATTGGGGGTTTAGGAGTTATCTATCTAAAAGTTCATAATGAGGCCATGCTTCTAAAATTTCTACACAAGTTCTACAACAAACTTGATGTGCCCTGGGTCATCCTAATCTAGGACAATCACTATGATGGCAAAATTCCACACGCTGTTGACCCCGTTGGGTCGTTCTGGTGGAAGGATATTCTCAAACTTACCCACATCTACCGTGGCATTTCTCGAGTCCAAATAGTTGATGGAGTGTCGACCCTTTTTTGGAAAGATCTCTGGCATGAAGAGGTGCTGCAAATCTCTCATCCTCGTGCTTTCACTTTTGCCGTGCATGAGGATCTTTCCGTTGCCGAGATGATGAACACTATGGACATGCATGAAACCTTTCACCTTCCTGTCTCGCCCCTGGCCCTTGATGAGGTCCAAGAAATCCAAAGACAAACAACATGGACCTCTCCATCGACATCTCTGCATGATCTGTTTGCACTACTCTTGGGGGGCACACTATACAAACCAAGGGACTACTACAACAATTACTTTAGGGATTGCAGATCCCATCAAGCATTCCACCAACTTTGGAAGTCTAGATGCACTATCAAAATCAAAGTTTTTGGTTGGCTCATGTTCCATGATAGACTCAACACACGCAACATGTTGAAGAGGAGGCATTACAACATTTGCAACAATTTTAATTGCGGCCTCTTCAACCACCATGTCAAGGAGACACTGGATTACATGATCTTCTCATGCCCTTTTAGCCAAAGCTGCGGGGCGAGACTCAACATAACTTGGCCAACTTTCTCCTGCCGCCTCGATCTTCTGCAACACACAAAGGAAGGCTGGCCGAACCCATTCTTCTATGAAACATTCCTAACCGCGGCGTGGAGTATTTGGAAGGAGAGAAACAACCAACACTTTAGAGGCCTGGCCCCCAGTATTGGAACTTGGCTCACACGGTTCAAAGAAGGCTTGTCTCTTCTGCAACATAGAGTTAAAGCAGCACATAGAGCTGCTCTGGTCACCTTGTGTACTTCTATTGTTTAGCACACTTTTCTTTTTTGAATCTGGTTGAGTAGCCACACATTAGGTTTGGTTGCTTCCAAAATTTGATGTGTTGTAAACTGATATGTCTATGTAAACCCCCATTTATATAGATATATGATATTACAGTAGGGGTTTTGCCCCTACTGTCTTCCCTGTCAAAAAAATCATATTCATGTTCATAATCAAAGGGGTATTAATATGCATAAAGGATCTGAACATATGATCTTCCACCAAATAAACCAACAAGCATCAACTATAAAGAGTAATCAACACTACTAGCAACCCACAGGTACCAATCTGAGGTTTTGAGACAAAGATTGGATACAAGAGATGAACTAGGGTTTGAGATGAGATGGTGCTAGTGAAGATGTTGATGGAGATTGACCCCTCCCGATGAGAGGAACGATGGTGATGATTTCCCCCTCCCGGAGGGATGTTTCCCCAGCAGAACAGCTCCGCCAGAGCCCTAGATTGGTTCCGCCAAGGTTCCGCCTCGACACGGCGGCGCTTCGTCCCGAAAGCTTCCTTCTGATTTTTTCTAGGGCGAAAGACTTCATATAGCAAAAGATGGGCACCGGAGGCCTGTCAGCGGGGCCACGAGACAGGGGGGGTGCTCCCAGGGGGTAGGGTGCGCCCCCACCCTCGTGGATGGTGGGTGGCCCCCCCTCTGGTGCTTTCTTCGCCCAATATTTTTTATATATTCCAAAACTGACTTTCCTGGAGTTTCAGGACTTTTGGAGTTGTGTAGAATAGGTCTGTAATATTTGCTCCTTTTCCAGCCCAGAATTCTAGCTCTCGGCATTCTTCCTCTTCGTGTAAACCTTATAAAATAAGAGAAAAAAGGCATAAGTATTGTGACATAATGTGTAATAACAGTCCATAATCCAATAAATATTGATATAAAAGCATGATGCAAAATGGACGTATCAACTCCCCCAAGTTTAGACCTCGCTTGTCCTCAAGTGGAAGCCGATAACAAAAAAATATGTCCACATGTTTAGAGATAAAGGTGTGGATAAAATAAAATACGGACATGAGGGCATCATGATCATTCTTAGAACAGCAATATATATATATAGGGTGGGACTATTATGATAACACCCTTAAGACCTTATTATGATAACACTAGGTAGCTTATTCTGATAACACCTCTCCGACAAAACGAACAGCGCGCAGACCAACCGCCCCTCGTGCCCACCTTCCCCCCCCCCCACCACCACCACCTGGCGCCCCACCAACCCACACCTGTGCCCATTCCCACGGCCCCCACCACCCCACCCCTCCGGCGCATCACCATCCCCCAAATCCCTTCGGCGCGCCACCACCTCCCGCCCCCGCGGCGCCCAACCACCCGACCCCTCCAATGCGCCACCACCCCGCCCCCGCGTACCACCTTCTTCCCCTCCCCACTGGTGCCGCCGCCGCTGCCGCACCACATCCAACCACCTCCCCTCCTCGGACGGCCACCGAATCGGCCCATCGCCATCCTCCCACGCGTGGACGGCGTCGGATCTGCGCGTCGCCCTTCCTCCCAACCACAGGGTCGAGGGGCTGCTGGATCCTCCCCGTGGTCGTCCTCCCACGGCTTCCCGACGACGGATGCGCCTAGCGGGCCCGGGTGAGCTCGGGGGTTGCCGGCGGCTCTCTCCTCCCTGTTCCTCCACCTCCTCCCTCACATCCCGCTGCATCGAGCCCGAGCTTCTTCCTCTCCGACCACGGCCCAAAATCCCCGACCCTCGCACAGCCCTGGGGTCCTCCTCTCTGTCCATGGCCAGACGCTAGCCGAGGTGTCCATGGCCACCACGCCACCCCTCCCTTACATTCCCCCTCCCAAGCCATGTGCCCCTTCCCCGCCATCAACGGCGAGGTCAACGGCCGAGGCTTGCGTTGGAGTTCATCAGGTGTGACGCTGTAGTTCCTTTTTTCTTCTTTTTTTATAAATCATTTTTCCTGCAGATGGGAATGGGTCGTGGTCTCCTCGCCGAGTTGGTGGCCATCGATGGCAGACTCCGGCGACCTCATACATGCCACCGCGCTTCGGTCACTTCCAGCGGCGCCGCCGGCCATGCCCCTACTCCTCCTCTACCCCCTGAACCTCTGCCCTCCCCTTCAACAGCGCCTGCTCCGGCCGCCCACCGCTCCCCTGCAACCGAAGCAGTTCTTCCGAGCGACCCCCGCAACTCTCTCCTCCCCCATATGCAAATCACCGACAACACGCCCCTTCCTTGCCGCATTTTATTTGGGCAACATCAGTAGACATCGCCTGTTGTTGCAGTCCAACCCACGGGCACCTTCAGTACCCATCGCCCCCACTTGCATTAAAATCTCCGGCTCCCCTGGATCTAACTACCACTGGTGTGGTTTTTCCAAAGCAGTGCAGCAACGTGCGTTCCCATGGCATCCTTTATGCAGTGCGGATGGGCGAGGCTTGCATTTTACTTGGTGTGGGAAGAAGGTTCTCTAGTGTAACACCCCGGATGTAACCTACCTTATTTGTATCCCAACTCTTGCCATTTCCGGCACTAAGTTATGATATTTCCTCGTTGTCGGGTTTTTGTCTCCGTGTTGTTTTGTCTTTGTCTTGCATCTCATATCATGTCATCAGGTGCATTGCATTTGCATACGTGTTCGTCTCATGCATCCGAGCATTTTCCCCGTTGTCCGTTTTGCATTCTGACGCTCCTATGTCCTCCGGTGTCCCTTTCTCCCTCTTTTCATGTGTGGGTGTTAAACGTTCTCGGATTGGACCGAGACTTGTCATGCAGCCTTGGTTTACTACCGGTAGACCTCCTGTCAAGTTTCGTGCCATTTGGACTTCGTTTGATACTCCAACGATTAACCGAGGGACCGAAAAGGCCTCATGTGTGTTGCAGCCCAACACCCCTCCAAAGTGGCCCAAAACCCACCTAAACCTCCTCCATCACCTAGGCCGTTCGATGATGATCGCGTGGCCGCAAACCGCACCTCATTTGGAGCTTCCTAGCTTCTCCTACCTCTATAAATAGACCCCTCCATTTCATTTACGAATCCCTACACCCTAACCCTAAAAATTCCTCTCTGCGCGGCCGGACACACCGCCTCCACCTCTCAGAAGCTGCCACGTGGCAACCGCCGGCGCCTCCCGCCGCAGCCCGCGCGGGGCCCTCCCCGGCCCGCCGCCCGCCGCCCGCGGCCGCTTCTCCTTCCCCCGAGCCGGCGCCCACCTCGCCAGACTTCGCCTTGCGTCACCGCGCCTGCCATCGCCGGCCACCGCACTTGTCATCGCCGGCCACCGTGGCCTCCATCGCCACCTCGCCGCCCCCTGCCTCGCCGACGTCGCCGCGGCGTCCCGACGCTCCGCAGAGCCGCGCCGCCGTCCCCTCTCGCCGGATCCGCCGCCCCCCTCGCCGGACTGCTCTCCTCCGGCGACCACCGCACTCGCGGGCGACCTCGAGCGCCGTCAACTACAGTATCGGCCCGATCCGATCCGAACCGGACAAACCCTATATCCACTTGATCCACTCGGTTGACTTCTTCCCCCTCTCTCAGATATTTTTTTGCATACTTTGACATGCCATAACTTCATCACCGTGGCTCCGATTCGTGCGTGTAGCATATCGAAATGTTCGTCTCGACGAGTACTCCATTTCATCTCATTGCATAATTCTCATTTGAGCTCATCTTGATGCCCGAAATGCTGTTGGAAGAGGGCTATGTGATGTTAGTTTCAGATCCGTATCAGCAAATGCACTTTTCTCATTTTTGCCATGATTAATGTGTGCATGCTATGATCCTGAGCTTTACATGAGTTTTGAAGTATGCCATCCATCTTTACAAGGGTGTATGCCATGTATTTTTTTGATCTCTGCGGTGACTAGCACATGCATGCAAAGTAGGTCACTTAATGTTGCTGATTTTAGGGACTTAGAAATATTCTAAGCCTGTGCCATGTCCTTATTTTTATGCCATATGTTCATGTTGATACCTAGTGATCCGTGCCTCTTTTGAGCATGATCAGTAAGGATGTTTTGTAGATATTGTGGTGCTCTATCCATACATGTCTTTGTTTGCATTTATGGAGCAACCTAGCTTGACTCAATCGAGCTCTACTTTTGCTATAAAATGTTCCTGGCAGATTGTTAACATGTTTAGCAATTTTGCCGAGCTTGTTGTAGTTGATACGTGCATTTTATGTTGTTGTTCTTGCCATGTCTACTTGCTGGGTGTATGCTTAGTTTGTCATGGAATGCCTCGTAGTGAGTGCATCGAGCTCGTAAACATGCCTACTTGTTATCTGTTTTGCCATGTTCCAATTTTTTCACTAAGTCTGAATCTGTTAACGATAATTGCTATGTTCACGTGGTTGCAATTGTAATTTCTGATCCCTTTTGGCTTATGGTCAGTAAGGGACTTTTGTTATATGCTTTGAGTAGCTTCATGTCATGCCTTGCTTTTCCATGATATGTTCATGCAGCATGTTGTTTCATTGCTCTAAACATTGCTTCCCGATGTTAAATTCCTAACATGCTGTTAATTTCACTAAATCAGAAACCTGCTATCATTTGCACTTTTGCCATGCTTGTTTGAACCTGCTATTGGTTGATTTAGCTGTACCTCAGTGCTCATATTTTGCCAAACATCTTGAGTGGATCCCTGCCATGTATTTTGTTGCTATGTTTGAGTGAAGTAGCTTAATTATCTTGATGCATTTAGATGGTCTCGTGCTGTTAATCGCAGACCGGTGCCATATTTGTTTTGCTTGTCATTTCCAAACCGTGCATCGAATTCCAGTGATCTTTATATCGATTTCGACCGAAATCAACTCCTCTTTCCAGTGGAACTCTTGGATTTCCAAGTTGAGGCCTGGTTCAATCTTTCCTTTCCAAATCTTGCATATGCATCGCATACCGCATCCCGCATATCATACCATGTTTTGCATCATGTTGCTTGAGCATTGCACGTGGTTGATTGTGCTCCTTTTGCTTGTTGTTCTTGCTTTGGGTAGAGCCGGGAGACGAGTACGTGATCGAGGAGCCTGTTGAGTACGCTTACGAGGATCAAGTCATCTCAGAGAACTTTGCAGGCAAGATGACCATACCCTCAAAATCACTTCTATCTTTGCTTGATAGATGCTCGCTCTTTTGCTATGCCTATGCTACGATACCTACCACTTTCTTATCATGCCTCCCAAATTGCCATGACAAACCTCTAACCCACCTTGTCCTAGCAAACTGTTGTTTGGCTATGTTACCGCTTTCCTCAGCCCCTCTTATAGCGTTGCTAGTTGCAGGTGAAGATTGGAGTTTGTTCCTTGTTGGAACATTGTTTATTATTGGGATATCATTATTATATCTTGTCTATTTTAATGCACCTATATACTTGGTAAAGGGTGGAAGGCTCGGCCTTATGCCTGGCGTTTTGTTCCACTCTTGCCGCCCTAGTTTCCGTCATATCGGTGTTATGTTCCCGGATTTTGCGTTCCTTACACGGTTGGGTTATAATGGGAACCCCTTGACAGTTCGCCTTGAATAAAACTCCTCTAGCAATGCCCAACCTTGGTTTTACCATTTGCCACCTAGCCTCTTTTTCCGTTGGGTTTCCGGAGCCCGAGGGTCATCTTTATTTAAACCCCCCTGGGCCAGTGCTCCTCTGAGTGTTGGTCCAACCGAGTAGACTACGGGGCCACCTCGGGGCAACTTGAGGGTTGGTTTTACTCGTAGGACGTCTCATCTGAGTGTGACCTGAGAACGAGATCTGTGCAACTCCTATCGGGATTTGTCGGCACATTCGGGCGGTGTTGCTGGACTTGTTTTACCATTGTTGAGATGTCTTGTAACCGGGATGCCGAGTCTGATTGGGTTGTCTTGGGAGAAGGAATATCCTTCGTTGACCGTGAGAGCTTGTGATGGGCTAAGTTGGGACACCCCTGCAGGGATTTGATCTTTCAAAAGCCGTGCCCGCGGTTATGGGCAGATGGGAATTTGTTAATGTCCGGTTGTAGAAGACTTGAACTTAACTTAATTAAAATGAATCAACTGAGTGTGTGACCGTGATGGTCTCTTTTTGGCGGAGTCCGGGAAGAGAACACGGTCTTGAGTTATGTTTGATCGTAGGTTGTGCTAGGATCACTTCTTGATCATAGTTCGTCGACCTGCCTTTGCCTTCTCTTCTCGCTCTCACTTGCGTATGTTAGCCACCATATATGCTAGTCGCTTGCTGCAACTCCACATCATACCTTTACCCTTCCTATAAGCTTAAATAGTCTTGATCGCGAGGGTGTGAGATTGCTGAGTCCCCGTGACTCACAGATTACTTCCAAAACCATATGCAGGGACCGATGATGCCATTCCAGGTGATTCGACAGAGCTCAAGTGGGAGTTTGATGAGGACTCAGGACGATACTACGTGTCTTTCCCAGATGATCAGTAGTGGTGCCCAGTTGGGGGGATCGGGGACTATGTTGCATTTGGGGTTTATCTTCATTTTGGTTCCGTAGTCGAACCTTGAGTGTATTTGGATGAATGTAATGATATCTATGCTATTTGTGTGACGTGGCGAGTGTAAGCAAACTATCTATCCTTTTCCCTTATTGTATTACATGGGTTGTTGTGAAGATTACCTCACTTGCGACATTGCTTTCAATGCGGTTATGCCTCTAAGTCGTGCTTCGACACGTGGGAGATATAGCCACATCGAGGGTGTTACAAGTTGGTAATCAGAGCCTTCCCCGACCTTAGGAGCCCCCTGCTTGATCGAATCGTTGGCGTTGTTGAGTCTAGAAAAATGTTTTGAGTCATTTAGGATTATATATATCGGAGAGTAGGACTTATTTTTACTCCTCAGTCCCTTCATCGTTCTGGTGAGGCATCCTGACATAGAGTTTTAACTCTTGTCTTCTCAAATTTCACTAAAAAAATTTAGGATCACGCGGGTATCTTGGAATCGTTTCGATGGTTTTGTGACGAGAAATTTGTTCTTGGTGCCTCCTGGCATTTAGGGGTTGTGGCAGTGTCCCGGGGAGTTGAGCTCCGAGGTGTTGTCGTCACAATTTTATCGTTGCAATTCTGGAATACCTGAGTTTCGCCGACATCGAAAATCTCTTTTATGCAGTTGTTGGTGAGATAACCTCGACGCCACCCAGTACTGGGACGGGAGTTCGGGACTATTGCCATAACTCGTATAACGGATGCTTTTCAAAGGTTGAGGTAAATGATTTCCGAAGGTTTCTTGGTTATGTGTTGAAGGATGGATACAGCTAGATGTAGGATTTGCTAGCTTTGGGTGAGATATTATGCTTCCCCTGTATCCCCAACACCTGATTGCATAACCGGAAAGGTTCGGGAGTTTCATAGGTGGGAATTCTTGTAGCTCTAGTAATTCTTCCGCGGATATTTGGATTGTGATTGGGTAATCCTCACCAAGTATTTGTTCATGTCCGTACCTTGTTGTTTTATTCTTCTTCCTCTATCTAAGTGGCTTCTCAATTTATGGAAATGTGACCATTGCAATTGGAATGCATTCGTTCATTATGTTCGGATGTGAATACTATATGTTGCAATTTCGATCCATTTGATTCAGCTTGAATTTTTGTTTGTCAAGATGCTAATGGATGTCACCCTCTTCAGGATGGCTCCTCTAACGCGCACGACTCCGAATCCTGATCCGCCACCACCACCTCCACCTCCGGAGGCATAGCAAGCTGTGATGGCCGCTACCAATGCAAACACGCAGATGCTTTTGCAAATCTTGCAAGAGCACAACCAAGGGAATCATGGCCATGGCAACAATCAGACTGAGTTTGCTACACTCAAGCAGTTCCTCGCTAACCAGCCAAAGACCTTCAGCAACTGTGTCGAAGCAGCAGACGCTGATGATTGGCTCGTGGATATCTGCAAGCATTTCGAGTGCAGCAACGTCAGGCCTGAGGACTTTGTCAAGTTTGCTTCATTCCAACTCAAAGACCAAGATGCAGAATGGTTTCAGCGGTACAAAGATTCCAGAGGAGGCCGTGTGATTACCTGGGATGAATTCCGTCAAGACTTCAAAGCTCACCACATTCCTCAGAGTGTTGTTGAGAGCAAGCGTGAGGAATTCTGCAACCTGAAGCAAGGCACCTTGTCTGTTTTCTAGTACAACATCATGTTTCAGAAGCAAGCTCGTTTCGCTAAGGAAGACGTCCCTGACAAGAAGAGCATGATATATCAGTTCGGACATGGCCTCAGAGAAGATCTCCAACTTCCTCTCATGCTTTTCGAGCTTCAGAAGTACGATGAGTTTTACAACATGGCACTGAAACAAGAGACTATGGAGCTGAAGTGCGATGCTTCCAAGAACCGAGTCAGAGATGCGACTTCTTCTTCCTCAACTCAAGTGGTGACTAAGCAGCAAAAGTATTGGTTGCCTCCTCCTCCGTTCCGTCAGCCTTATCAGCAGAAGAGAAAAGGTGGCAATGGATCTTCCCACCCACCCAACCCAGGCTTTCAGAACAAGACTTCGTCTCAAGCTCCAAGATCAAGAGCTCTGTATCACCGTCCGCTCTCGGAGGTCACGTGCAACAAGTGTCAGCAGAAGGGTCACTATGCCAACAAATGCTTAAATCAGAGGCGTCTTCCTCCTCCTCCTCCTGTGAGATCTTCCAGTACCGCAGTGGTTAAGCATAGCCCCAAGTACGCCAAGGTCAACATGATGAATGCAGCTCAGGCAGAGGACTCATCAGATGTCATCATGGGTAACCTTCCTGTTAACGATGTTCCTGCAAAATTACTTTTTGATACTGGTGCATCGCATTCTTTCTTGTCATTCCCATTTGCATCGAAGCACAATGTTGACAGTGAGGTTATACCCAAAGTCATGCAAGTTGTTTCTCCCGGCAAGCTTTTGACTTCTAGTTTGGTTGCTCCCGATGTCTCTATCACATTGGGCGACTACAAATTTCTGTCCTCTCCAGTGGTCCTTGGTAACTCGGATATTGATCTTATTCTCGGAATGGACTGGCTTTCTAAGAATAAGGCTTACCTTGATTGTGCTCCTAGAAAAATTCAATTGACACATTTGTCTAAGGATGTTATCGTCTTTGCCACTCGTGATGATACCATTCGACTATTTTCTCTCATTGAGAAGGGCGAGCTGGATGCCATCTCGCAGATTCCGGTCATTTGCGAATATCAAGACGTCTTTCCAGAAGAGCTTCTAGGAATTCCTCTGCACCGGCCAGTGGAGTTTGTCATCAATCTTGAGCCTGGCACGGAACTTGTTTGCAAACGTCCTTACAAGCTTGGACCTGAAGAGTTGAAGGAGCTAAAGAAGTAACTCGATATTCAAGAGCGAATGGGTCTCATCCGACCTAGTTCGTCTCCATGGGGTTGTGGAGTTCTTTTCGTCAAGAAGAAGGATGGAATGGTCCTACTTTGTGTTGACTACCGTCCATTGAACAAGAAGACTATAAAGAACAAGTACCCAATTCCCAACATCAATGAGCTTTTCGAACAACTCAAAGGTGCTCAAGTATTCTCCAAGCTTGATCTCCGTATGGGCTATCATCAGATTCACATTCATGAAGAAGATATCCCTAAGACAGCATTTAGAACAAGCTATGGTTCATATGAATACACTGTCATGTCTTTCGGCCTCGTCAACGCTCCTCCAACATTCTCTCGCATGATGAACTTCATCTTCAATGCCTACACAAATGACTTCGTCTTGGTCTACCTCAATGACATTTTGGTCTTTTCCAAGAACAAGGAGGAGCATGCCAAGCATTTGATATTGGTGCTGGATAATCTCAGAGAACATCAGTTCTATGCAAAGTTTTCTAAGTGCGAGTTTTGGCTCGATGAGGTTCTCTACCTTGGACATATCATCTCCGCCAAGGGCATAGCGGTTAATTCTGAGACGGTGTCTGCAATTGTGAATTGGGAACCACCTCAGAATGTGAAGCAACTCCATAGCTTCCTTGGGCTCGCTAGCTATTGTCGAAGGTTCGTTGAGAACTTCTCTAAGATCACGAAGCCTCTTTCCAACCTCCTACAAAAGCATGTGAAGTACGTCTGGTCTCCTGAATGTGACATCGCTTTCAACACCCTGAAAGAGAAGTTAGTGACTGCTCCAATTCTGACTCCTCCTGATGAATCCAAACCGTTCGAGGTCTTCTGTGATGCTTCCCTTAAAGGTCTTGGTGAAGTGTTGATGCAAGAGAAGAAAGTTGTGGCCTATACCTCTCGCCAGTTGAAGCCCAACGAAAAGAACTACCCCACTCATGACCTCGAGTTGGCAGCAGATGTCCATGCTCTTTTAACTTGGAGACATCTCTTATTGGGAAGAAAAGTGGACATCTTCACTGATCATAAGAGTCTCAAGTACATCTTCACTCAGCCTAATCTCAACCTCAGGCAGACTCGTTGGGTCGAGGTGATCCAAGAGTATAATCCAAGTATCGAATATACTCCAGCCAAGGCCAATGTAATTGCTGACGCATTGAGCAGGAAGGGTTACTACAACAGTTTGATTATCAAGCCTTACCAACCGGAGCTTTGTGAAGCTTTCCGCAAACTTAATCTTCAAGTTGTTCCTCAAGGTTTCCTCGCCAACCTCCAAGTCTCTCCTACTCTGGAAGATCAGATTCGTGAGGCTTAACTTGTTAATGCTACGGTGAAGAAGGTGAAAATTGGGATTGCCAAGAGTCAACCCAAGTACAAGTGCTATCGCCTTGATGACAAGGATACTCTATTCTTCGAGCATCGCCTTGTTGTTCCTAAAGGTGACCTTCGCAAAGTCATTATGAACGAGGCTCACAATTGACTCCTCTCTATCCACCCTGGATGTACAAAGATGTACCAGGACCTCAAGCAGTCGTATTGGTGGACTCGAATGAACCGCGAGATTGCTCAGTTCGTGAATGAATGTGATGTGTGCAGAAGAGTGAAAGCAGAACATCAATGACCAGCTGGTCTCCTCCAACCTCTTGCCATTCCAGAATGGAAGTTTAACCATATTGAGATGGACTTCGTGACTGGATTTCCAAAGTCCAAGCGTGGCAATGATGCTATCTTCGTTGTCATCGACAAACTCACTAAAGTGGCTCATTTCCTTCCTATCAAAGAACTATCACAGCAGCTCAGTTGACAGAGCTATATACCTCCAGGATTGTCTCTTTGCATGGCATTCCGCAGTTGATATCATTAGATCGTGGCAGCATCTTTACCTCCAAGTTTTGGGATTCTTTTCAAAAGGCCATGGGCACCAACATTCGCTTCAGCACAGCCTTTCATCCTCAAACTAGTGGCCAAGTCGAGCGAGTAAATCAGATTCTTGAAGATATGCTCAGGGCTTGTGTCATCTCTTTCAGTATGAAGTGGGAAGATTGTCTTCCATATGCCGAGTTCTCCTACAACAATAGCTTCCAAGCGAGTTCGGGCAAGGCCCCATTCGAGATTCTCTATGGAAGGAAGTGTCGTACTCCTCTTAACTGGTCAGATACTGGTGAACGCCAACTTCTTGGTAATGACTTGATCACAGAGGAAGAAGAAATGTGCAAAGTCATTCGTGATAATCTCAAAGCCGCGCAATCGCGCCAGAAGAGTTACTATGATAGTAAGCATCGTGACTTGGCTTTCGAGATCGGAGACCATGTCTACCTCCGCGTCTCTCCAATGAAAGGTACTCGTCGCTTCGGTATCAAAGGGAAGCTTGCCCCTAGATACGTGGGTCCTTTCAAGATCATCAGCAAGAGAGGTGATCTTGCCTATCAACTTGAGCTTCCATCCAACTTTGCAAACATGCACGACGTGTTTCACGTGTCTCAACTCCGCAAGTGCTTCAAGACTCCTGACTGCACCATCAACTTCGAAGACATTGATCTCCAAGAAGACCTGTCTTATCATGAGCACCCAGTTGCTATTCTTGAAGAAACCGAGCGCAAGACTCGCAACAAGTCTATCAAATTCCTGAAAGTCAAGTGGTCACATCATTCCGACCATGAAGCCACCTGGGAACTTGAGGATCACCTCCGCTATGAGTACCTGGAGTTTTTCCAGTCCTACATCTCGGGACAAGATCCTTTCATAGTGGTGGAGTGTTGTAACACCCTGGATGTAACCCATCTTATTTGTATCCCAACTCTTCCCATTTCCGGCACTAAGTTATGATATTTCCTCGTTGTCGGGTTTTTATCTCCATGTTGTTTTGTCTTTGTCTTGCATCTCATATCATGTCATCAGGTGCATTGCATTTGCATACGTGTTCGTCTCATGCATCCGAGCATTTTCCCCGTTGCCTGTTTTGCATTCCGGCGCTCCTATGTCCTCCGGTGTCCCTTTCTCCCTCTTTTCGTGTGTGGGTGTTAAACGTTCTCGGATTGGACCGAGACTTGTCATGCGGCCTTGGTTTACTACCGGTAGACCGCCGGTCAGATTTCATGCCATTTGGACTTCGTTTGATACTCTAATGATTAACCGAGGGACCAAAAAGGCCTCATGTGTGTTGCAGCCCAACACCCCTCCAAAGTGGCCCAAACCCACCTAAACCTCCTCCATCACCTAGGCCGTTCGATCACGATCGCGTGGCCGCAAACCGCACCTCATTTGGAGCTTCCTAGCTCCTCCTACATCTATAAATAGACCCCTCCATTTCATTTCCGGATCCCTACCCCCTAACCCTAAAAATTCCTCTCTGCGCGGCCGGACACGTCCGCCGGCCGCCGGACACACCGCCGCCACCTCTCGGAAGCTGCCACGTGGCAACCACCGACGCCTCCCACCGCGGCCCGCCGCAGCCCGTGCGGGGCCCTCCCCGGCCCGAAGCCGCGCCGCCCGCGCCCGCTTCTCCTTCCCCCGAGCCGGCGCCCACCTCGCCGGACTTCGCCTCGCGCCACCGCGTCTGCCATCGCCGGCCACCGCGCTTGTCATCGCCGGCCACCGCGGCCTCCATCGCCACCTCACCGCCCCCTGCCTCGCCGACGTCGCTGCGGCGTCCCGACGCTCCGCAGAGCCGCGCTGCCGTCCCCTCTCGCCGGATCCACCGCCCCCCTCGCCGGACTGCTCTCCTCCGGCGACCACTGCACTCGCCGGCGACCTCAAGCGCCGTCAGCTACAGTGCCGGCCTGACCCGATCCGAACCAGACAAACCCTAGATCCACTCGATCCACTCGGTTGACTTCTTCCCCCTCTCCCAGATATTTTTTTGCATACTTTGACATGCCATAACTTCATCACCGTGGCTCCGATTCATGCGTGTAGCATATCAAAATGTTCGTCTCGACGAGAACTCCATTTTATCTCACTGCATAATTCTCATTTGAGCTCATCTTGATGCCCGAAATGCTGTTGGAAGATGGCTATATGATGTTAGTTTCAGATCCGTATCAGCAAATGCACTTTTGTCATTTTTGCCATGATTAATGTGTGCATGCTATGATCCTGAGCTTTACATGAGTTTTGAAGTATGCCATCCATCTTTAGAGGGGTGTATGCCATGTATTTTTGTGATCTCTGTGGTGACTAGCACATGCATGCAAAGTAGGTCACTTAATGTTGCTGATTTCAGGGACTTAGAAATATTCTAAGCCTCTGCCCTGTCCTTATTTTTATGCCATATGTTCATGTTGATACCTAGTGATCCGTGCCTCTTTTGAGCATGATCAGTAAGGATGTTTTGTAGATATTGTGTTGCTCTATCCAGCCATGTCATTGTTTGCATTTATGGAGCAACCTAGCTTGAGTCAATCGAGCTCTACTTTTGCTATAAAATGTTCCTGGCAGATTGTTAACATGTTTAGCAATTTTGCCGAGCTTGTTGTAGTTGATACGTGCATTTTATGTTGTTGTTCTTTCCATGTTTAGCTTCTATGTCATGTCTACTTGCTGGGTGTATGCTTAGTTTGTCATGGAATGCCTCGTAGTGAGTGCATCGAGCTCGTAAACATGCCTACTTGTTATCTGTTTTGCCATGTTCCAATTTTTTCACTAAGTCTGAATCTGTTAACGATAATTGCTATGTTCACGTGGTTGCAATTGTAATTTCTGATCCCTTTTGGCTTATGGTCAGTAAGGGACTTTTGTTATATGCTTTGAGTAGCTTCATGTCATGCCTTGCTTTTCCATGATATGTTCATGTAGCATGTTGTTTCATTGCTCTAAACATTGCTTCCCGATGTTAAATTCCTAACATGCTGTTAATTTCACTAAATCAGAAACCTGCTATCATTTGCACTTTTGCCATGCTTGTTTGAACCTGCTATTGGTTGATTTAGCCGTACCTCAGTGCTCATCTTTTGCCAAACATCTTGAGTGGATCCCTGCCATGTATTTTGTTGCTATGTTTGAGTGAAGTAGCTTAATTATCTTGATGCATTTAGATGGTCTCGTGCTGTTAATCGCAGACCGGTGCCATATTTGTTTTGCTTGTCATTTCCAAACCGTGCATCGAATTCCAGTGATCTTTATATCAATTTCGACCGAAATCAACTCCTCTTTCCAGTGGCACTCTTGGATTTCCATGTTGAGGCCAGGTTCAATCTTTCCTTTTCAAATCTTGCATATGCATCGCATACCGCATCCCGCATATCATACCATGTTTTGCATCATGTTGCTTGAGCATTGCACGTGGTTGATTGTTCTCCTTTTCTTGTTGTTCTTGCTTTGGGTAGAGCCGGGAGACGGGTACGTGATCGAGGAGCCCGTTGAGTACACTTACGAGGATCAAGTCAACTCAGAGAACTTTGTAGGCAAGATGACCATACCCTCGAAATCACTTCTATCTTTGCTTGCTAGATGCTCGCTCTTTTGCTATGCCTATGCTACGATACCTACCACTTGCTTATCATGCCTCCCAAATTTCCATGACAAACCTCTAACCCACCTTGTCCTAGCAAACCGTTGTTTGGCTATGTTACCGCTTTGCTCAGCCGCTCTTATAGCGTTGCTAGTTACATGTGAAGATTGGAGTTTGTTCCTTGTTGGAACATTGTTTATTATTGGGATATCATTATTATATCTTGTCTATTTTAATGCACATATATACTTGGTAAAAGGTGGAAGGCTCGGCCTTATGCCTGGTATTTTGTTCCACTCTTGCCGCCCTAGTTTCCGTCATATCGGTGTTATGTTCCCGGATTTTGCGTTCCTTACACGGTTGGGTTATAATGGGAACCCCTTGACAGTTCGCCTTGAATAAAACTCCTCCAGCAATGCCCAACCTTGTTTTTACCATTTGCCACCGAGCCTCTTTTTCCCCTGGGTTTCCGGAGCCCGAGGGTCATCCTTATTTAAACCCCCCCCTGGGCCAGTGCTCCTCTGAGTGTTGGTCCAACCGAGTAGACTGCGGGCCACCTCGGGGCAACTTGAGGGTTGGTTTTACTCGTAGGATGTCTCATCTGAGTGTGCCCTGAGAACGAGATATGTGCAGCTCCTATCGGGATTTGTCGGCACATTCGGGCGGTGTTGCTGGACTTGTTTTACCATTGTCGAGATGTCTTGTAACCGGGATGCCGAGTCTGATCAGGTTGTCTTGGGAGAAGGAATATCCTTCGTTGACCGTGAGAGCTTGTGATGGGCTAAGTTGGGACACCCTGCAGGGATTTGATCTTTCGAAAGCCGTGCACGCGGTTATGGGTAGATGGGAATTTGTTAATGTCCGGTTGTAGAAGACTTGAACTTAACTTAATTAAAATGAATCAACCGAGTGTGTGACCGTGATGGTCTCTTTTCGGCGGAGTCCGGGAAGAGAACACGGTCTTGAGTTATGTTCGATCGTATGCTAGGATCACTTCTTGATCATAGTTCATCGACCGTGCCTTTGCCTTCTCTTCTCGCTCTCACTTGCGTATGTTAGCCACCATATATGCTAGTCGCTTGCTGCAGCTCCACTGTAACACCCTCGATGCGACTATAGCTCCCACATGTCGAGGCACGACTTAGAGGCATAATCGCATTGAAGGCAATGTCGCAAGTTAGGCAATCTTCACAACATCCCATGTAATATAAATAATAAAGGGGAGATAACATAGTTGGCTTACACTCGCCACGTCAATCAAGTACATAAATAACATTACATCATCCAAACACTCATGGCCCGACTACGGCGCCAAAATAAAAGATAACCCAACATGCTACACGGTCCCATTCACCCCCAAGTGGGCACCACTACTGATCATCAGGAAAGGAAACATAGTAACGTTGAGAGTCCTCGTCGAACTCCCACTTGAGCTCAAGCGCGTCACCTGGAGCGGAATCATCAGGCCCTGCATCTGGTGTAATAGTAATCTGTGAGCCACAGGGACTCAGCAATCTCGCACCCTCGCGATCAAGACTATTTAAGCTTAATAGGTATGGCAAGGTAAATATATGGAGCTGCAGCAAGCAACTAGCGAATATGGTGGCTATCCTGTTCGCAAAAGAGAGCGAGAAGAGGAGGCAAAGCGCGAACGCATAACTAGAGAGCAACCTGCGCAAACATTACTCCAACACCGTGTCCACTTCTCGGACTCCGACGAGAAGAGGCCATCACGGTAACTCACACGGTTGATTCGTTTTCATTAAGTTAAGGTTCAAGTTATCTACAACCGGACATTAACAAATTCCCATCTTCCCATAACCGCGGGCACGGCTTTCGAAAGTTCAAATCCCTGTAGGGGAGTCCCAACTTAGCCCATGACAAGCTCTCACAGTCAACGAAGGAATAGACCTCCTCCCGAGACGTTCCGATCAGACTTGGTACCTCGGTTCTTCAAGACACTTCGATAGGTTAAAACAAATCCAGCAACACCGCCCGAATGTGCCGACAAATCCCGATAGGAGCTGCACATATCTCTTTCTCAGGGCACACTCAGATTGTCTAAACTTCCGGTAGGCCAGCCCAGAGTTGCCCCTGGTAGCCACCGGCGGCTGACGAGTTAGACCAACACTCAGAGGAGCACTGGCCCGGGGGGGGGGTTTAAATAAGATGACCCTCGGGCTCCGGAAACCCAAGGGAAAAAGAGGCTAGGTGTCAAATGGTAAAACCAAGGTTGGGCATTGCTGGAAAAGCTTTAATGAAGGAGAACTATCAAGGGGTTCCCATTATAAGCCAACCGCGTAAGGAATGCAAAATCTGGGAACATAACACCGATATGACGGAAACTAGGGCGGCAAGAGTGGAACAAAACACTAGGCGAGAGGCCGAGCCTTCCACCCTTTACCAAGTATATAGATGCATTAAGATAACAAGATAATATAATGATATCCCAACAAGTAAATAATGTTCCAACAAGGAACGGTCTCCAATCTTCACCTGCAACTAGCAACGCTATAAGAGGGGCTGAGCAAAGCGGTAACATAGCCAATCAATGGTTTGCTAGGACATGGTGGGTTAGAGGTTTGACATGGCAATTTGGGAGGCTTGAAAGCAAGTGGTAGGCATCGTAGCATTGGCATAGCAAAAGAGCGAGCAATCTAGCATAGCAAAGATAGTAGTGATTTCGAGGGTATGATCATCTTGCCTGCACAGTTGTCAGAGTTGACTGGATCCTCGAAAGCAAACTCAACGGGCACCTCGTTAGTGAACTCGTCTCCCGGCTCTACCCAAACAAGACAAACAAGCAACAAGGACACAATCAACCACGTGCACGGATCAAACAATATGATGCAAGGATGGTATGCTATGCGGGATGCGATGCGGGATGCATATGTAAGATTTGACAAGGGATGCATGAACCTGGCCTCAACTTGGGAATCCAAGTGTGCCACTGGAAAGATGAGATGAAATCTCTTGAAAACGATATAAAGAACGCCGGAATCGGAGTTACGGTTTGGAAATGGCAAGCAATTCAAATATGACACCGGTCTGCGATTTACAGCAAGTAGCCATCTAAATGCAAAGAGATGAACATGCTACAGCACCCAAACATGGCATAAAAATACATGGCAGGGATGCATTCATGATGCTTAACAAAAGTCTAGCACCAAGCTACGGCCAATTCATCCATTAACAGGTTCAAAGAAGCATGGCAAAAATGCATATGGCAAATGGATTTCAGACTTAGTGAAATTAACACTTGTCTGAAATTTCAGATCAGGTAGCACTCTTCGGAGCAACAAAACTATATGCTACAGGACCTGAACATGGCAAAGTAAAGCATGGCATGGAGCTACTCAAAGATCTTAACAGAAGTACCTTAGTGACCTTAAGCCAAAAGGAATCAGAAAATACAATTGCAAGCATGTGAACATGGCAAAAACATAATCAGTTCTCAGACTTAGTGAAAACTGGAGCATGCTGAAAACAGATATCAAGTAGGCATGTTTACGAGCTCGATGCACTCACTACAGAGCAAGTCATGGCAAGATAAGCATACACCCATCAAGAATACACAAAATTCAAGCTAGACATGGCAAGAATAATAACATAGCATGCACGGATCAACTACAACAACATCGGCAAAATCGCTAACAAGTAGACAATCTGCCCAGATTCACGAAGTAGCAAAAGTAGAGCTCGATTGACTCAAGCTAGGGTGCTCCATAATTACAAACAAAGACATGTATGGATAGAGAACTAAAAGATCAACAAAACATCCTTACTTATCATCCTCAAAAGAGGCACGGATCAAGGACTTAGTGGAAATGCTAAGTCTCTGAAATCAGCATTACCAATTGCCTCACTTTGCAAGCTTGTTCTAGTCACCACACACATCACAAAAATACATGGGTTGCACCTATGGAAAGATGGAAAAACCCTTAACAAAACATATGTAGAGCTCATGGGCATATCATGCACACAATAATCATGGCAAAAATGACAAATATCTAAATGGAGTAGCAGATCTGACAAATATCTCAAGTAGCATTATTTTAACAGCATTTCGGGCATTAAGATGAACTCAAATGAAAATGATGCAATGATACGAAATGATGTACTCTCTGAGATGAACATTTTGATATGCTATATGCCCAAAACGGAGCTACGGATGCGGAGTTACGGCATGATGAACAACGCAAAATAATTAGGGTTAGGAGGGGAAAGTCAACCGAGTGGATCTCCTCAGATCCAGATCTGCACGCTTCCCGAGGCGGTCGCCGGAGAACACTGTAGATGCCGACGAACTCGCCGGAGAGGAGGGGCCGGCTGGAGGACTTGCCGGAGTTGGGGAGGAGCGGCCGGAGCGGCGCTCCGCGGCGATGGGCGGGGTGGCTGGCGAGCTTGCGGTGGCGCGGCGACGACCCGCGGCACCGGCCGGCGAGGAGGTTGGCGCTGGCGGGAAGCCTGTCGTGGCGGAGCGGCGAGGATCACGGCGGCGTCGGGCGCCGGACGCGGGGAAGGAGGCGGCGGGGCGGACGGGCGCGGGCGGCGACGGTTTCGGGCTTGCGGGGGCCCGACGTGGGCCTGGCGGGCTGGGGGCGCGAGGTGGCGGCGCCTGCCACGTGGCGCGCTACGAGTGGCGGCGGCGCTCTGTCCGGCGGACTTCGGACATGTCCGGCGGCGCGCGAGGGATGGATGTAGGGTTTCGGAGGAAGAAGAACGGGAATTTCGGGGGGGGGGGTCTTTATATAGGCATAGAAGGAGCTAGGAGAGTCCAAATGAGGTGCGGTTTTCGGCCACGCGATCATGATCGAACGCTCTAGATAATGGAGAAGGTTTAGGTGGGTTTTGGTCCAAATTGGAGGGGTGTTGGGCTGCAACACACACGAGGTCTTTTCGGTCCCTTAGTTAACCGTTGGAGTATCAAACGAAGTCCAAATGGTACAAAACTTGACAGGCGGTCTACCGGTAGTAAACCAAGGCCGCTTGGCAAGTCTCGGTCCAATCCGGAAATGTTTAAACCCCACACACGAAAGAAAGGTAGAAATGACCACCAGAGGAGAACGAAGCGCCGGAATGCAAAACAGACAACGGGGAAAATGCTCGGATGGATGAGATGAACACGTATGCAAATATAATGCACATGATGAAATGATATGAGATGCATGACAACGACAACAACACACGGAGACAAAGACCCGAACCCGAGAAAATAAAATAACTTAAAGCCGGAAACAGCAAGAGTTGGAGTACAAATTGGGAAAGTTACATCCGGGGTGTTACAACACTCCACCACTACGAAAGGATCTCGTCCCGAGATCTAGGACTGAAAGAACGCCGGGTACTCAGAACGGAGGTGATCCTCGCGTTCCCAGGTAGCTTCACGGTCGGAATGGTGTGACCACTTGACTTTGAGGAATTTGATTGACTTGTTGCGAGTCTTGCGTTCAGTCTCTTCAATAATAGCAACGGGGTGCTCACGATAGGAGAGATCTTCTTGGAGCTCAATGTCCTCGAAGTTGACAGTGCGGTCAGGAGTCTTGAAGCACTTTCGGAGCTGAGAGACAAGGAACACATCATGAACATTTGCAAAGTTTGAAGGAAGCTCGATTTGATAGGCGAGATCGCCTCTCTTGCTGACAATCTTGAAAGGTCCCACGTATCTAGGGGCAAGCTTCCCTTTGATACCGAAGCGACGAGTACCTTTCATAGAAGAGACGTGGAGGTACACATGATCTCCGATCTCGAAAGCCAAATCACGGTGCTTACTATCATAGTAGCTCTTCTGGCGGGATTGGGCTGCTTTGAGGTTATCTCGAATGACTTGACACATTTCCTCTACCTCTGTGATTAAGTCATTTCCCAAAAGCTGACGTTCACCGGTTTCAGACCAGTTGAGAGGGGTACGGCACTTCCTGCCATACAGAATTTCAAATGGGGCCTTGCCCGAACTTGCTTGAAAACTGTTGTTGTAGGAGAATTCAGCATTAGGAAGACAATCCTCCCACTTCATGCCGAAGGAGATCACACAAGCCCTGAGCATATCTTCAAGAATCTGGTTGACACGCTCGACTTGACCGCAAGTTTGAGGATGGAAAGCTGTGCTGAAGCGGATGTTGGTGCCCATGGCCTTCTAAAAAGAATCCCAAAACTTGGAGGTAAAGATGCTGCCACGGTCTGAAGAGATCACTTGTGGAATACCGTGCAGAGAGACAATTCGAGAGGTATAGAGTTCCGCCAATTGAGCTATAGTGATCGACTCTTTGATAGGCAGAAAGTGAGCCACTTTGGTGAGTTTGTCGATGACAACGAATATAGCATCATTACCACGCTTGGACTTTGCAAACCCAGTCACGAAGTCCATCTCAATGTGGTCAAACTTCCATTTTGGAATGGCAAGAGGTTGGAGGAGACCCGCTGGCCTTTGGTGTTCTGCCTTCACTCTTCTGCAGACATCACATTCATTCACGAATTGAGCAATCTCGCGCTTCATTCGAGTCCACCAATAAGCCTGCTTGAGGTCCTGATACATCTTCGTACTCCCAGGGTGGATAGAGAGGAGAGAATTGTGAGCCTCGTTCATGATCACTTTACGGAGGTCACCTTTGGGTACAACAATACGATCCTCGAAGAAGAGAGTATCCTTGTCATCAAGGCAGTAGCACTTGTACTTGGGTTGACTCTTGGCAATCCCAATCTTCACCTTTTTCACCATAGCATCAAGAAGCTGGGCTTGGCGAATCTGGTCTTCCAAGGTAGGAGAGACTTGAAGGTTGGCGAGGAAACCTTGAGGAACAACTTGCAGATTAAGTTTGCGGAAAGCTTCACAAAGCTCAGGTTGACAAGGCTTGAGAATCAAACTGTTGCAATAAGCCTTTCTGCTCAATGCGTCAGCAATCACATTGGCCTTGCCTGGAGTATACTCGATACTCGGATTATACTCTTGAATCATTTCGACCCATCGAGTTTTCCTGAGGTTGAGATTAGGCTGAGTGAAGATGTACTTGAGACTCTTGTGGTCAGTGAAAATGTCCACTTTTCTTCCCAATAAGAGATGTCTCCAAGTCAAAAGAGCATGCACAACTGCCGTCAACTCGAGATCATGAGTGGGGTAGTTCTTCTCATTAGGCTTCAACTGGCGAGAGGTATAGGCAACAACTTTCTTCTCTTGCATCAACACTGCACCAAGACCTTGGAGAGAGGCATCACAAAAGACCTCGTATGGCTTGGATTCATCAGGCGGAGTCAGAACTGGAGCAGTGATCAATTTCTCTTTCAAAGTGTTGAAAGCAATGTCACACTCCGGAGACCAAACGTACTTGACGTGCTTCTGGAGAAGATTTGAGAGAGGCTTCACGATCTTGGAAAAGTTTTCAACGTATCTTCGAAAATAACTTGCGAGACCGAGGAAGCTACGGAGTTTCTTCATGTTCTGAGGAGGTTCCCAATTCACAATTGCAGACACCTTCTTAGGATTCACCGCAATGCCCTTGGTAGAGATGATATGACCAAGATAAAGAACCTCATCGAGCCAAAATTCGCACTTGGAGAACTTGGCGTAGAACTTGTGTTCCCTGAGCTTATCGAGTACCAAACGCAAGTGCTTGGCATGATCTTCCTTGTTCTTCGAGAAAACCAGAATGTCGTCGAGATAGACCAAAACGAAGTCATTGGTGTAGGCGTTGAAGATGAAGTTCATCATGGGAGAGAACGTCGGAGGAGCGTTGACGAGGCCAAAAGACATGATAATGTATTCATATGAACCATAGCTTGTCCTGAAGGCCGTCTTGGGAATATCTTGCTCACGGATTCGAATCTGATGATAACCCATATGGAGATCAAGCTTGGAGAATACTTGGGCACCTTTGAGTTGTTCGAATAGCTCGTTGATGTTGGGAAGTGGATATTTGTTCTTGATGGTCTTCTTGTTCAATGGACGGTAATCAACACAAAGTTGGTCCGTTCCATCCTTCTTCTTCACAAAAACAACACCACAACCCCACGGAGAAGAACTAGGTCGGATGAGACCCATTCTCTCTTGAATATCGAGTTGCTTCTTCAGCTCCTTCAACTCTTCGGGTCCGAGCTTGTAAGGACGTTTGCAAACTGGTTCCGTGCCAGGCTCAAGATCGATGACGAATTCAACTGGCCGGTGCGGAGGCATTCCTGGAAGCTCTTCTGGAAAGACGTCTTGATATTCACAAACGACTGGAATTTGAGAGATGGCATCCAGTTCACCCTTCTCATTGAGAGAAAACAGACGGATGGTACTATCTCGAGCAGCAAAGACAATTACATCCTCAGATGAATGAGTCAATTGAATCTGCCTGGCTGCACAATCAAGCTGAGCCTTGTGCTTAGAAAGCCAATCCATCCGGAGAATAAGATCAATATCCGAGTTACCAAGGATCAGTGGAGAAGCCAGAATCTTGAAATCACCCATCGAGATAGAAATATCCGAAACCTCGTAGTTAGCAAGCAAACATCTACCTGGAGAGACAACTGCTAATGGCTTATGCATAACTTGAGAAAACCACCCATGCTTAGATGCAAACGGTCTTGAGATAAAACAATGCGATGCACCCGTGTCAAAAAGAACTTTAGCTGGAATATCATTAACAGGAAGGTTACCCATGATGACATCTGATGAATCCTCTGCCTGAGCTGCATTCACCATATTTACCTTGGTGTACTTGGGGTTATGCTTGACCACAGCTGTACTTGCCGATCTCACAGGAGGAGGAGGAGGAAGACGCCTCTGATTGAAACACTCGTTGGCATAGTGACCCTTCTGTTGGCACTTGTTGCACGTGACCTCTGAAAGCGGACGGTGATACGGAGCACTCGATCTTGGATCTTGAGACGAAGTCTTGTTCTGAAAGCCAGGGTTGGGTGGGTGGGAAGATCCACTGCCACCTTTGCTCTTCTACTGATACGACTGACGGAACGGAGGAGGAGGAAGCCAATACTTCTGCTTCTTGGCCACTTGAGTAGAGGAAGAAGGAGTAGCATCTCTGACTCGCTTCTTGGAAGCATCACACCTCAATTGAGCGGCCTCTTGCTTCAATGCCATTTTGTAGAACTCATCGTACCTCAAGGGCTCGAAGAGAACAAGAGCTAGCTGAATTTCTTCTCTGAGACCACCCCTGAACTGGTATATCATGCTCTTCTCATCAGGTACGTCCTGCTTGGTGAAGCGAGCGAGCTTCTGAAACAACTTGTTGTAGTCATAGACAAACAAAGAGCTTTGCTTTAGGTTGCGGAATTCCTCGCGCTTGCTTTCAACCATGCTCTGAGGAATATGATGAGCTCGGAAATCTTGACGGAATTCATCCCAAGTGATCACACGTCCACCTCTGGAATCCTTGTACTGGTGGAACCATTCTGCAGCTTGATCTTTGAGTTGGAAGGAAGCGAACTTGACAAAGTCCTCAGGCCTGACGTTACTGCACTCGAAATGCTTGCACAGATCCACAAGCCAATCGTCAGCATCGGTTGCCTCAACACAATTGCTGAAAGTCTTTGGCCTGTTAGCAAGGAACTGGTTGAGTGTAGCAAAGTGATTCTGATTGTTGCCTTGGTTCCCTTGGTTTCCTTGATTGCGCTCTTGAAGAATTTGCATGATCAACTATGTGTTTGCATTGGTTGCGGCCATCACAGCTTGCCATGCATCCGGAGGAGGTGGAGGTGGTAGCGGATCAGGATTCAGAGTCGTGCGCGTTGGAGGAGCCATCCTGAAGAGGTTGACATCCATTAGCACATTGATAGATAAATATTGAAGCTGAATCCAACGGAATGAAAATTGCAACATATAGTCTTCACATCCGAACAAAATGAATGAATGCATTTCTCTTGAAATGGTCACATATCCATAAATTGAGAAGCCACTAGAATTAAGGTAGAGAAATAAATCAACAACGTGCGGATCAAGAACGAATACTCGGTAAGAAATCCCAATCTCAAACCAACTATCCGTGGAAGAAGAGCTAGAGCTACTAGAATTCCCACCTATGAAACTCCCGAACCTTTCCGGTTATGCAATCAGGTGTTGGGGATACAGGGGAAGCATAATATCTCACCCAAATCTAACAAATCCTACATCCAGTTGTATCCATCCTTCAACACATAACCAAGAAAAACTTCGGAAACCATATACCTCAACCTTCGAAAAGCATCCGTTATACAAGTTATGGCGATACTCCCGAACTCCCGCCCCAATACTGGGTGGCGTCGAGGTTATCTCACCAACGAACTGCATAAAAGAGATTTTCGATGTCGGCGTACTAGACTTAGGTATTCCAGAACTGCAACGATAAAATTATGACGACAACACCTCAGAGCTCAACTCCCCGGGACACCTCCACAAAACCCCTGACAGGAGGCACCAAGACAATGTTCTCATCATAAAACCATCGGAACGATTCCAAGATACCCGCGTGATCCTAAAAAAATTTAGTGAAATTTGTGAAGAGAAGAGTCAAAACTCTACGTCAGGATGCCTTACCAGAGTGATGAGGAGACTGGGAAGTAAAAAGAATTCCTAAACACTCCGATATATAATTCCTAAATGACTCAAAACATTTTTCTAGACACAACTCGGCTGCTAAAAACGATCAAGCAATGGGGCTCCTAAGGTCGGGGAAGGCTCTGATTACCAACTTGTAACACCCTCGATGCGACTATAGCTCCCACGTGTCGAGGCACGACTTAGAGGCATAATCGCATTGAAGGCAATGTCGCAAGTTAGGCAATCTTCACAACATCCCATGTAATATAAATAATAAAGGGGAGATAACATAGTTGGCTTACACTCGCCACGTCAATCAAGTACATAAATAACATTACATCATCCAAACACTCATGGCCCGACTACGGCGCCAAAATAAAAGATAACCCAACATGCGACACGGTCCCGTTCACCCCCAAGTGGGCACCACTACTGATCATCAGGAAAGGAAACATAGTAACACTGAGAGTCCTTGTTGAACTCCCACTTGAGCTCAAGCGCGTCACCTGGAGCGGAATCATCAGGCCCTGCATCTGGTGTAATAGTAATCTGTGAGCCACAGGGACTCAGCAATCTCGCACCCTCGCGATCAAGACTATTTAAGCTTAATAGGTATGGCAAGGTAAATATATGGAGCTGCAGCAAGCAACTAGCGAATATGGTGGCTATCCTGTTCGCAAAAGAGAGCGAGAAGAGGAGGCAAAGCGCGAACGCATAACTAGAGAGAAACCTGCGCAAACATTACTCCAACACCGTGTCCACTTCCCAGACTCCGCCGAGAAGAGGCCATCACGGTAACTCACACGGTTGATTCATTTTAATTAAGTTAAGGTTCAAGTTATCTACAACCGGACATTAACAAATTCCCATCTGCCCATAACCGCGGGCACGGCTTTCGAAAGTTCAAATCCCTGCAGGGAGTCCCAACTTAGCCCATGACAAGCTCTCACGTCAACGAAGGAATAGACCTCCTCCCGAGACGTTCCGATCAAACTCGGTACCTCGTTTCTTCAAGACACTTCGACAGGTTAAAACAAATCCAGCAACACCGCCCGAATGTGCCGACAAATCCCGATAGGAGCTGCACATATCTCTTTCTCAGGGCACACTCAGATTGTCTAAACTTCCGGTAGGCCAGCCCAGAGTTGCCCCTGGTAGCCACCGGCGGCTGACGAATTGGACCAACACTCAGAGGAGCACTGGCCCGGGGGGGTTTAAATAAGATGACCCTCGGGCTTCGGAAACCCATGGGAAAAATAGGCTATGTGTCAAATGGTAAAACCAAGGTTGGGCATTGCTGGAAAAGCTTTAATGAAGGAGAACTATGAAAGGGTTCCCATTATAAGCCAACCGCGTAAGGAACGCAAAATCCGGGAACATAACACCGATATGACGGAAACTAGGGCGGCAAGAGTGGAACAAAACACTAGGCGAGAGGCCGAGCCTTCCACCCTTTACCAGGTATAAAGATGCATTAATATAACAAGATAATATAATGATATCCCAACAAGTAAATAATGGTCCAACAAGGAATAGTCTCCAATCTTCTCCTGCAACTAGCAACGCTATAAGAGGGGCTAAGCAAAGCGGTAACATAGCCAATCAACGGTTTGCTAGGAAATGGTGGGTTCGAGGTTTGACATGGCAATTTGGGAGGCTTGAAAGCAAGTGGTAGGCATCGTAGCATTGGCATAGCAAAAGAGCGAGCAATTTAGCATAGCAAAGATAGTAGTGATTTCGAGGGTATGATCATCTTGCCTGCACAGTTGTCAGAGTTGACTGGATCCTCAAAAGCAAACTCAATGGGCTCCTCGTTAGCGAACTCGTCTCCCGGCTCTACCCAAACAAGACAAACAAGCAACAAGGACACAATCAACCACGTGCACGGATCAAACAATATGATGCAAGGATGGTATGCTATGCGGGATGCGATGCGGGATGCATATGCAAGATTTGACAAGGGATGCATGAACCTGGCCTCAACTTGGGAATCCAAGTGTGCCACTGGAAAGATGAGATGAAATCTCTTGAAAACGATATAAAGAACGCCGGAATCGGAGTTACGGTTTGGAAATGGCAAGCAATTAAAATATGACACCGGTCTGCGATTTACAGCAAGTTCCATCTAAATGCAAAGAGATGAACATGCTACAGCACCCAAACATGGCATAAAAATACATGGCAGGGATGCATTCATGATGCTTAACAAAAGTCTAGCACTGAGCTACGGCTAATTCATCCATTAACAGGTTCAAACAAGCATGGCAAAAATGCATATGGCAAACAGATTTCAGACTTAGTGAAATTAACACTTGTCTGAAATTTCAGATCAGGTAGCACTCTTCGGAGCAACAAAACTATATGCTACAGGACCTGAACATGGAAAAGTAAAGCATGGCATGGAGCTACTCAAAGAGCTTAACAAAAGTCCCTTAGTGACCTTGAGCCAAAAGGGATCAGAAAATACAATTGCAAGCATGTGAACATGGCAAAAACATAATTAGTTCTCAGACTTAGTGAAAACTGGAGCATGCTGAAAACAGATATCAAGTAGGCATGTTTAGAGCTCGATGCACTCACTACAGAGCAAGTCATGGCAAGCTAAGCATACACCCATCAATAATACACAAAATTCAAGCTAGACATGGCAAGAATAATAACATAGCATGCACGGATCAACTACAACAACATCGGCAAAATCGCTAACAAGTAGACAATCTGCCCAGATTCACGAAGTAGCAAAAGTAGAGCTCGATTGACTCAAGCTAGGGTGCTCCATAATTACAAACAAAGACATGGATGGATAGAGCACTACAAGATCAACAAAATATCCTTACTTATCATCCTCAAAAGAGGCAAGGATCACTAGGAAACAACATGAACATATGGCCATATGAGATAAACAGATCAAGGACTTAGTGGAAATGCTAAGTCTCTGAAATCAGCATTACCAATTGCCTCACTTTGCAAGCTTGTGCTAGTCACCACACACATCACAAAAATACATGGGTTGCACCTCTGGAAAGATGGCAAAACCCTTAACAAAACATATGTAGAGCTCATGGGCATATCATACACACAATAATCATGGCAAAAATGACAAATATCTAAATGAAGTAGCAGATCTAACAAATATCTCAAGTAGCATTCTTCTAACAGCATTTCGGGCATCAAGATGAACTCAAATGAAAATGATGCAATGAGATGAAATGATGTACTCTCTGAGATTAACATTTTGATATGCTATATGCCCAAAAACGGAGCTACGAATGCGGAGTTACGACATGATGAACAACGCAAAATAATTAGGGTTAGGAGGGGAAAGTCAACCGAGTGGATCTCCTCCGATCCAGATCTGCATGCTTCCCGAGGAGGTCGCCGGAGAACACTGTAGATGCCGACGAACTCGCCGGAGAGGAGGGGCCGGCCGGAGGACTTGCCGGAGTTGGGGAGGAGTGGCCGGTGCGGCGCTCCACGGCGATGGGCGGGGCGGCTGGCGAGCTTGCGGCGGCGCGGCGATGACCCGCGGCACCGGCCGGCGAGGAGGTTGGCGCTGGCGGGGAGCCTGTTGCGGCGGAGCGGCGAGGATCGCGGCGGCGTCGGGCGCCTGACGCGGGGAAGGAGGCGGCGGGGCGGACGGGCGCGGGCGGCGGTGGTTTCGGGCTTGCGGGGGCCCGACGTGGGCCTGGCGGGCTGGGGGCACGAGGTGGCGGCGCCTACCACGTGGCGCGCTACGAGTGGCGGCAGCGCTCTGTCCAGTGGACTTCGGACATGTCCGGCGGCGCGCGAGGGATGGATCTAGGGTTTCGAAGGAAGAACGGGAATTTCGGGGGGGGTCTTTATATAGGCATAGGAGGAGCTAGGAGAGTCCAAATGAGGTGCGGTTTTCGGCCACGCGATCGTGATCGAACGCTCTAGATAATGGAGAAGGTTTAGGTGGGTTTTGGGCCAAATTGGAGGGGTGTTGGGCTGCAACACACACGAGGCCTTTTCGGTCCTTTGGTTAACCGTTGGAGTATCAAACGAAGTCCAAATGGTACGAAACTTGATAGGCGGTCTACCGGTAGTAAACCAAGGCCGCTTGGCAAGTCTCGGTCCAATCCGGAAATTTTTAAACCCCACACACGAAAGAAAGGTAGAAATGACCACCGGAGGAGAACGAAGCGCTGGAATGCAAAACGGACAACGGGGAAAATGCTCGGATGCATGAGATGAACACGTATGCAAATGCAATGCACATGATGACATGAGATGAGATGCATGACAACAACAACAACACATGGATACAAAGACCCGAACCCGAGAAAATAAAATAACTTAAAGCAGGAAACGGCAAGAGTTGGAGTACAAATTGGGAATGTTACATCCGGGGTGTTACATCCACATCATACCTTTACCCTTCCTATAAGCTTAAATAGTCTTGATCACGAGGGTGTGAGATTGATGAATCCCCGTGACTCACATATTACTTCCAAAACCAGTTGTAGGGACCGATGATGACATTCTAGGTGATTCGATAGAGCTCAAGTGGGAGTTCGACGAGGACTCAGGACGATACTACGTGTCTCTCCCAGATGATCAGTAGTGGTGCCCAGTTGGGGCAATCAGGGACTATGTTGCATTTGGGGTTTATCTTCATTTTGGTTTCATAGTCGTACCTTGAGTGTATTTGGATGAATGTAATGATATTTATGCTATTTGTGTGACGTGGCGAGTGTAAGCCAACTATGTATCCTTTTCCCTTATTGTATTACATGGGTTGTTGTGAAGATTACCTCACTTGCGACATTGCTTTCAATGCGGTTATGCCTCTTAGTCGTGCTTCGACACGTGGGAGATATAGCCGCATCGAGGGCGTTACATCTAGCTGGGTGATGAAGTTCGCCGGAGGAAAACAGGGCGTTGCCCCCTAATACACTTCGGCTGGGAGACCGTTGGTGTTGGTGAAGTCATGTTTGTGTGTGTCGTGTGTATATAATTTCTTTTTCTCTGTTGTTATGTGCATGTTTTCTTGTGGAAACTTATATTAAATGTTTCTTTTCATTATTATTTGCATCATTTATGCAGTGCACTTATCTCCCCCAATGTAGTGCGCTGGACTGTGGCCATGCAGTTCGGCAGCCCCACGCCCGACTGGCATTTAAAATTGTTAAATTTGTTGAGAAAAAATAAATGTAGTTCGTTAACCGCACACGTGCAGTACATTGTGTTTTGTTGAAAAAGTTTGAGGGAGTACTTGTCGAACATGTTGCAAAAAACGTTTGGAAAAATAACCGTTTCACAAAAGAAACCATGCAGTTCAGTTGTCCATCTGATGCAGTGTGGTTTTCAGTCCGAAAGTAGTGTGGTCAACTGTCTGATGTTGTTCATTTCGTAAGTGCAAAAGAAAAAAAATTGTTATCGAAATGTCAAAAAAAGTAATGCGGTTTACTTCTACATACGTTTTTGGTACACTTACACCTGGTGTGCAGTGCGGACCACTTCCTCGCCTGAGAAAATTTACATCCGACAAAAGAAATTATGCAGCTCGCTTGCCCGTTAGATGCAGTGCAGTTTTCAGTCTCAAGCAGTGCGGTTGGTCATATGATGTTGTTCATCCCGTAAGTGCAAAAAAATTGTTATGGAAGCGAAGAAAAGTAATGCGGTTCACTTCTTGATAGTGTTGTGGTTCATTTACACCCGATGTGAAGTGCACTCTACTTTCTCGTCCTTGAAAAAAATACGTTTGAATAAAATAAACCATGCAGTTCCCTTACCCATCTGATGCAGTGCGGTTTTTCGTCCGATGCAGTGCGGTTTTCAGTTGGGTGAAGTACGCACATCGATTTGGGTGTCGCGAAAAACAGAGTGTCCGCATTTTGGTAAATTCAAAATTCCTCTTAAACCGTAAGGAATTAGAGAGAGTGTTCTACATGAAAAAGTTGCGCCTCATCGATATATTTCGAACGGCATATCCTTTGAATCATTCCAACCAGCGGTTTGTAAAAATTTCACGAAAAACGGCCACTGCCACTCGCCGTCCGCCACACGATTTTCAAAATTAACTTAAAACCGTAAGGAATCTCAAAAACATTTCAACATATGAAAGTTGCGCCTCGTCCATAGCTTTTCAATGGTATATTACATGCCTCGTTTCGAAAACCGGTTAAAAAATTGGAGCGAAAATAGTACCAAAATTTGATTTTTTTTGAAAAAATAGAATTTCGTGATTTAGTAAATTTGAAACTGCTCTTAAACCGTAACGAATTAGAGAAAATAATATATATGAAAAAGATGCGTCTCGACGATATCTATCCAACGGTATATCATTTGCTTCATTCCGAGTAGTGGTTTAGAAAAAAACGCGAAAAAATGATCGCTGCCACTCGTTGTCCGCCGCACCGTTTTTAAAACTGCTCTTAAGCCATGGGGTATCTTGAAAAATGTTCAACATAACGAAGTTGCGCCTAATCCATAGCTTTCCAGTGATACATTATATGCCTCATTCCGATAAACGGTTAAAAAACTAGATCAAAAACAGTACCGGAAAAACACTGCGTGCAGTTTTTTCCAACACGAAGTTCACTCGCGTGAGTACTACAGCACACTTGGTTCAAACAATGGCGTGCACTTGTGTTGAACGTGCAGTGCGGAAGTGTTATCAGAATAGTTATTATGTTAATATTAGCAGAATAGACCGGCTGTATATAAATATATTCATATGGTTTCTTATGCTATAGTAATAATCTTATTCACAATGTGAAGTATGAATCCGAAACTTCATTGAAAACTAACAAACTATAATCTTAGTAATTGAGGCAATTGCAATTTATCATAACATCGGAAAGAGTCAATATAAGAGCTTTTCAGCAAGTCCACATACTCAACTATCATTTAGTCTTTCACAATTGCTAACACTCACGCAATACTTATGGGTATGAAGCTTTAATCGGACATAGAGAAAGATAGGGGCTTATAGTTTTGCCTCCCAACCTTTTACCTTACGGGTAATGTCAAAAATAATAGTTTATGGAAACCCCATCAGATTAGCTATATATATCAGGATCTTTCCAACATACAGTGCTTGTCAAAGGATAAAATGTAAAAAAGGAAAGGTGAAGATCACCATGACTCTTGTATAAAGTATAAGACAAAAATAATAGATAGGCCCTTCGCAAAGGGAACCAGAGGTTGTCATGTGTTTTTATGGTTGGATGCACGAAATCTTAATGTAAAAGAATGTCACTTTATATTGCCACTTATGATATGGACCTTTGTTATGCAGTTCGTCGCTTTTATTTCTTCCACATCACAAGATCGTACAAAGCTTATTTTCTCCACACTAATAGATCATACATATTTAGAGAGCAATTTTTATTGCTTGCGACAATGAGAACTTACTTGAAGGATCTTACTCAATTCATAGGCAGATATGATGGACTCTCATGGCAAAACTGGGTTTAAGGATATTTGGAAGCACAAGTAGTATCTCTACTTGGTGCAAAGAATTTGGCTAGCATGAGGGGGAAAGGCAATCTCAACATGTTGGATCAGCCATGAAAATATAATTTATTTCGGATGTAAGAAAACATAACCCATTAAGTTGTCTTCCTTGTCCAACATCAACTTTTTAGCATGTAATATTTTAATGAGTGCTCACAATCATAAAATATGTCCAAGATAGTATATTTATATGTGAAAACCTCTCTTTCTTTATTACTTCCTATTAACGATGATCAAAACTATGTTTGTCAACTCTCAACAACTTCTATTCATCATACTCTTTATATGTGAAGTCATTACTCTCCATAAGATAAATATGATCTCTTTATTTCTTTTTATTCTTTCTTTAATTCCCTCAAGATCATAGCAAGATAACCAAGCTCTCGACTCAAAACTAATCTTTATTATATATAGCTCATGGACTCGATTACATAGAAGGATCATAAAGCAAAACTCAAAACTAAATCACACTAAAACTTTATTCTACTAGATCAAGATATTACCAAAAGGATCAAACTAAGAAAAACAGTAAAGATAGGAGTGTGATGGTGATACGATACCGGGGCACCTCCCCCAAGCTTGGCAGTTCCCAAGGGGAGTGCCCATACCCATGTACTTATGTCTCTTTCTTTGGAGGTGAAGGAGATGGTGATGATGATGACAATTGTGCCTTCAGATTTTTCATATTGTAATTGAGAAGAGCGATATCCTCCTTTAAATCATCGATCTCTGATTCCAGCTTCAAGATCTTGTCACATAAATCTCTTTTGCTCTTATGCTGAAAACCAGAAGGAATAGATCGGTTGTTAGACAGTTTAGCCCTCTTAGGGAGACTAGACTTCTTGAACTTCACCTGCATATCCCCAGGTTGAGGTAGAGGAACATCCTCCTCCTCCGAAGTTGAATCATTGATCCTCCTCAAATGAGCATCCTCCTCATCATTTGTAGTTCGACCACAGATAGGTCCCCATAGGTCTTTGGGTCAGCAATGAGATGTGAGACATACCTCTCTCCGTCGGAGTCTTGAGATGACATATTGCTCTAAATCTGCTGCAGAAACAGCTCGAAACAAAAACAGGAGATATTTGCATCGTACGGTGGTCAAAACCTTCGGGAGATTATAAAATGAATTTTTACCAACCAAAAGAAGTATCATGCAAGAAAACGGAGTCCGTAGGGCACACGAGGTTCCCACGAGGCAGGGGGCGCGCCCAGGGGGTAGGGCGCGTCCTCCACCCTCGTGGATGCCTCGTGTCCTTCCTGGACTACTTCTAATTTTCCTCTTTTCTTAAATATTCCAAAACAGAGAAAAAATTCTATTAGAACTATTTTGGAGTCGGGTTACTTACTGTACCACATACCTCTTACTTTTCGAAGGCTGAAACATTCTGGAAGGTGTCCCTTATATACTCCTCCTGGGTTACGGTTTCAATAACATTAGTTTCAACATTTATAGGATTACTTGAGATATAATGTTAGATTCTTTGGCCGTTCACCACCCTCGGATTTGTGCCTTCGAAGTTGTTGATTTTTATGGCACCGGAACGATAGACCTCCTCAATAACGTAAGGACCTTCCCATTTAGAGAGGAGTTTTCCTGCAAAAAATCTTAAATGAGAGTTGTATAACAAAACATAATCACCTACATTAAACTCACGCTTTTGTATCCTTTTGTCATGCCATCTTTTAAATTTTTCTTTAAACAATTTGGCATTTTCATAGGCCTGGGTTCTCGACTCATCAAGTGATCTAATGTCAAATAGTCTCTTCTCACCGGCAAGTTTGAAATCATAATTGAGCTCTTTAATGGCCCAATATGATTTATGTTCTAGTTTGAGAGATAAGTGACATGCTTTTCCATAAACCATCTTATATGGAGACATACCCATAGGATTTTTATATGCAGTTATATAGGCCCATAATGCATCATCAAGTTTCTTGGACCAATTCTTTCTAGATCTATTAACAGTCTTTTGCAAAATTAATTTAAGCTCTCTATTGCTCAGTTCTACTTGGCCACTAGACTGTGGGTGATATGGAGATGTAATTCTATGATTAACATCATACTTAGCAAGCATTTTACGAAAAGCACCATGAATAAAGTGTGAACCACCATCGGTCATTAAGTATCTAGGGACTCCAAACCTCGAAAAAATAACTTCTTTTAGCATCTTAAAAGATGTGTTATGATCAGTACTACTAGTTGGAATAGATTCTACCCACTTAGTAACGTAATCAACATCAACTAAAATGTGTGTATACCCATTAGAGGAAGGAAACGGTCCCATATAATCAAAGCCCCAAACATCAAATGGTTCAATAACAAGTGAATAATTCATAGGCATTTCTTGACGTCTACTAATATTACCAATTCTTTGACATTCATCACAAGACAAGACAAACTTACGGGCATCCTTGAAGAGAGTAGGCCAATAAAAACCAGATTGCAATACCTAATGTGCAGTTCTATCTCCAGCATGGTGTCCTCCATAAGCCTCGGAGTGACACTTGCGTAGGATCGGTTCATTTTCATTCTCAGGTACACAACGTCTAATAACACCATCTACTCCTCCTTTATAAAGGTGTGGGTCATCACAGAAGTAATGTCTTAAATCATAGAAAAACTTTTTGTTTTGCTGACAGGTGAAACTAGGTGGTATAAATTTAGCAAAAATGTAATTAGCATACTCAGCATACCATGGAGTAGTACGAGAAGCATTTATGACAGCTAATTGTTCATCAGGAAAGCTATCATCAATAGGTAGTGGGTCATCAAGAACATTCTCTAACCTAGACAAGTTGTCTACAACGGGGTTCTCAGCTCCCTTTCTATCAATAATATGCAAATCAAATTCTTGTAGTAGGAGAACCCATCTAATAAGTCTAGGTTTAGCATCTTTCTTTTTCATAAGATATTTAATAGCAGCATGATCAGTGTGAACAGTTACTTTACAGTCAATAATGTAAGGTTTGAACTTATCACAAGCAAATACAACTGCTACAAATTCTTTTTCAGTAGTAGCATAATTTCTCTGGGCACTGTCTAGAGTTTTACTAGCATATTGGATAACATTTAATTTCTTATCTATTCTTTGTCCTAGAACAGCACCTACAACATAATCACTAGCATCACACATAATTTCAAAGGGTAAATTCCAATCAGGAGGCTGAACAATAGCTGCAGAAATCAAGGCTTTCTTAAGTATTTCAAATGCTTCTACACAATCATCATCAAAGACAAAAGGAACATCTTTTTGTAAGAGATTAGTTAGAGGCCTGGAAATTTTTGAGAAGTCTTTAATGAACCTCCTATAAAAACCGGCATGACCAAGGAAACTTCTTATACCTTTAATGTCCTTTGGACACGGCATATTTTCATTAGCATCAACTTTAGCTTTATCAACTTCAATACCTCTTTCAGAAATTTTATGCCCCAAGACAATACCTTCATTAACCATAAAGTGGCACTTCTCCCAATTCAAGACAAGATTAGTTTCCTCACATCTCTGCAAAACTCGATCAAGGTTGCTTAAGCAATCATCAAAAGAAGTTCCATATACGGAAAAATCATCCATGAAAAGCTCAACAATCTTTTCACAAAAGTCAGAGAATATAGTAGTCATGGATCTTTGAAAGGTAGCAGGTGCATTACATTAACCAAAAGGCATATGTCTATAAGCAAAGGTACCAAAAAGGCCAAGTAAAGGTGGTCTTTTCTTGACCCTCTTTTGACACAGGTATTTGAGAGAAACCAGAATAACCATCTAGAAAGCAAAAATGTGTGTGTTTGGATAATATTTCTAGCATTTGATCAATAGAAGGTAAAGGGTAATGATCCATTTTAGTAGCTTTATTTAGTTCGCGGAAATAAATTACCATTCTATAACCTGTAACAATTCTTTGTGGGATCAATTCATCTTTATCCTTAGGAACAACAGTAATACCTCCTTTCTTAGGGACACAATGGACAGGACTTGCCCACTGACTATCAGCAACATGATAAATTATAACTGCCTCCAGAAGCTTTAGTATTTCTTTTCTTAACACTTCTTTCATCTTAGGGTTTAACCATCGTTCGTGATCAACAACCGGTTAAGTGTCTTTATCCAATTTTATTTTGTGCTAGCATAGATTGGGACTAATGCCCTTAAGATCATCAAGAGTATATCCAATAGCAGCACGGTGTGTAACGCCCTCGATGCGGCTATATCTCCCATGTGTCGAAGCATGACTTAGAGGCATAACCGCATTGAAAGCAATGTCGCAAGTGAGGTAATCTTCACACAACCCATGTAATACATAAGGGAAAAGATACATAGTTGGCTTACACTCGCCACTTCACACAATACATGAATAAAGCATTACATCATCCAGATACAATCAAGGTCCGACTACGGAACCAAAATAAAAGAAGACTACCCCAAATGCTACACAGATCCCCGATCGACCCCAACTGGGCTCCACTACTGATCAACTAGAACGAAACAGCATAAAGGATAAGATCTTCAACGAGCTCCTCCTTGAGCTTGGTTGCGTCACCTGCTCGGTAACATCGGCACCTGCAAACTGGTTTTTGGAAGTATCTGTGAGTCACGGGGACTCAGCAATCTTACACCCTCGCGATCAAGACTATTTAAGCTAATAGGTAAGGCAAGGTAATATGTGGAGCTGCAGCAAGCGACTAGCATATATGGTGGCTAACATATTCGCAAAATAGAGCGAGAAGAGAAGGCAAAAGCATGGTCGATGAACTATGATCAAGAAGTGATCCTAGAACCACCTATGTCAAGCATAACTCCAACACCGTGTTCACTTCCCGGACACCGCCGGAAAGAGACCATCACGGTAACACACGCGGTTGGTGCATTTTAATTAAGGTCAACCGCGGGCATTAACAAATTCCCATCTGCTCATCGTAGGGCTTTCAATGCGGTTATGCCTCTAAGTCGTGCTTCGACACGTAGGAGATATAGCCGCATCGAGGGCGTTACAAGTTGGTAATGAGAGCCTTCCCCGACCTTACGAGCCCCCTTGCTTGATCGAATTAGCTGACGTTGTTGAGTCTAGAAAAATGTTTTGAGTCATTTAGGAATTATGTATCGGAGAGTTTAGGAATTCTTTTTACTCCCCAGTCCCTTCATCGCTCTGGTAAGGCATCCTGACGTAGAGTTTTGACTCTTCTCTTCTCAAATTTCACTAAAAAAATTTTAGGATCACGCGGGTATCTTGGAATCGTTCCGATCGATTTGTGACGAGAACATTTTTCTTGGTGCCTCCTGTCATTTAGGGGTTGTGGCAGTGTCCCGGGGAGTTGAGCTCCGAGGTGTTGTCGTCACAATTTTATCGTTGCAGTTCTGGAATACCTGAGTTTAGTTTCACCGACATCAAAAATCTCTTTTATGTAGTTGTTGGTGAGATAACCTCGACGCCACCCAGTACTGGGGCGGGAGTTCGGGAGTATTGCCATAACTTGCATAACGGATGCTTTTCGAAGGTTGAGGTAGACGATTTCCGAAGTTTTTCTCGGTTATGTGTTGAAGGATGGATACAGCTGGATGTAGGATTTGCTAGATTTGGGTGAGATATTATGCTTCCCATGTATCCCCAACACCTGATTGCATAACCAGAAAGGTTCGGGAGTTTCATAGGTGGGAATTCTTGTAGCTCTAGTTCTTCTTCCACGGATATTTGGTTTGAGATTGGGTGATCCTTACCAAGTATTCGTTCTTGTTCCGTACCTTGTTGTTGTTTTTCTTCTACATCAATTCTAAGTGGCTTCTCAATTTATGGATATGTGACCATTTCAATTGGAATGCATTCGTTCATTTTGTTCGGATGTGAAGACTATATGTTGCAATTTCAACCCGTTTGATTCGGCTTCAATATTTGTCTATCAATGTGCTAATGGATGTCAACCTCTTCAGGATGGCTCCTCCAACGCGCACGACTCCGAATCCTGATCCGCCACCACCACCTGCACCTCCGGAGGCATGGCAAGCTGTGATGGCTGCTACCAATGCAAACACGCAGCTGATCATGCAACTTCTTCAAGAGCGCAACCAAGGGAACCAAGGGAACCAAGGCAACCAAGGCAACAATCAGAATCACTTTGCTACACTCACCAGTTCCTTGCTAACCGGCCAAAGACCTTCAGCAATTGCGTTGAGGCAACTGACGCTGATGATTGGCTCGTGGACTTATGCAAGCATTTCGAGTGCAGTAACATCAGGCCTGAGGACTTTGTCAAGTTCGCTTCCTTCCAACTCAAAGACCAAGCTGCAGAATGGTTCTAGCAGTACAAAGATTCCTGAGGAGGCCATGTGATTACCTGGGATGAATTTCATCAAGACATCAAAGCTCATCATATTCCTCAGAGCATGGTTGAAAGCAAGCGTGAGGAATTCCGCAACCTGAAGCAAGGCTCTATGTCTGTCTATGAGTACAACAAGATGTTTCAGAAGCTCACCCGTTTTGCTAAGAAGGACGTCCTTGACGAGAAGAGCATGATATACCCATTCAGGGGTGGTCTCAGAGAAGAAATCCAGCTAGCTCTTGTACTCTTTGAGCCCAGGAGGTACGATGAGTTTTACAACATGGCATTGAAGCAAGAGACTGCTCAACTGAAGTGCGATGCTTCCAAGAAGCGAGTCACAGATGCTACTCCTTCTTCCTCAACTCAAGTGGCTAAGCAGCAGAAGTATTGGCTTCCTCCTCCTCCATTCCATCAGCCTTATCAACAGAAGAGCAAAGGTGGCAGTGGATCTTCCCACCCACCCAACCCTAGCTTTCATAACAAGACTTCGTCTCAAGATCCAAGATCGAGTGCTCCGTATCACCGTCCGCTTTCAGAGGTCACGTGCAACAAGTGCCAATAGAAGGGTCACTATGCCAACAAATGCTTCAATCAGAGGCGTCTCCCTCCTCCTCCTCGTGTGAGATCGGCAAGTACAGTTGTGGTCAAGCATAACCCCAAGCATGCCAAGGCCAACTTGCTGAATGCATCTCTGGCAGAGGACTCGTCAGATGTCATCATGGGTAACCTTCCTGTTAACGATATTGCAGCTAAAGTACTTTTTGACTCTGGTGCATCGCATTCCTTCATGTCATTCCCATTTGCATCGGAGAACAATTTTAGTACTAAGGCATTACCTAGAGCTTTGCAAGTTGTCTCTCCGGCTAAGCGTCTGAGTTCTAGCATGATGGTTCCGGATATTTCTATCATGATGGGTGATTTCAAGTTTCTAGCTTCTCCAATGGTCCTTGGTACCTCGGATATTGATCTTATTCTTGGAATGGACTGGCTTTCTAAGCACAAGGCTCGGCTTGATTGTGCTGCCAGGAAGATTCAATTGACTCATTCGTCTGAGGATGTAATTGTCTTTGCTGCTCGAGATAATACCATCCGTCTGTTTTCTCTCAATGAGAAGGGTGAACTGGATGCCATCTCTCAAATTCCAGTCGTTTGTGAATATCAAGACGTCTTTCCAGAAGAGCTTCCAGGAATGCCTCCGCACCGGCCAGTTGAATTCGTCATCGATCTTGAGCCTGGCACGGAACCGGTTTGCAAACGTCCTTACAAGCTCGGACCCGAAGAGTTGAAGGAGCTGAAGAAACAACTCGATATTCAAGAGCGAATGGGTCTCATCCGACCTAGTTCTTCTCCGCGGGGTTGTGGAGTTCTTTTTGTGAAGAAGAAGGATGGAATGGACCGACTTTGTGTTGACTACCGTCCATTAAACAAGAAGACTATCAAGAACAAGTACCCACTTCCCAACATCAATGAGCTGTTCTAACAACTCAAAGGTGCTCAAGTATTCTCCAAGCTTGATCTCCGTATGGGCTATCACCAGATTCGAATCCGTGAGCAAGATATCCCCAAGACGGCTTTCAGAACAAGCTATGGTTCATATGAATACATTGTCATGTCTTTTGGCCTCGTCAACGCTCCTCCGACTTTCTCTCGCATGATGAACTTCATCTTCAACGCCTACACAAATGACTTTGTCTTGGTCTACCTCGACGACATTCTGGTCTTTTCGAAGAACAAGGAAGATCATGCCAAGCACTTGCGTTTGGTGCTCGATAAGCTCAGGGAAAATCAGTTCTACGCCAAGTTCTCAAAGTGCGAGTTTTGGCTCGATGAGGTTCTATATCTTGGGCATATCATCTCTTCCAAGGACATAGCGGTGAATCCTGAGAAGGTGTCTGCAATTGTGAATTGGGAACCACCTCAGAACGTGAAGCAACTCCGCAGCTTCCTTGGTCTCACAAGCTACTTTCAAAGGTTCGTTGAGAACTTTTCAAAGATCGCGAAGCCTCTTTCAAACCTTCTCCAGAAGCACGTCAAGTACGTTTGGTCTCCTGAATGTGACATCGCTTTCAACACTTTGAAAGATAAATTGGTCACTGCTCCAGTTCTGACTCCTCCTAATGAATCCAAACTGTTCGAGGTCTTCTGCGATGCCTCTCTTCAAGGTCTTGGTGTAGTGTTGATGCAAGAGAAGAAAGTTGTGGCTTATACCTCTTGCCAGTTGAAGCCCAACGAGAAGAACTACCCCACTCATGACCTCGAGTTGGCGGCAGTTGTGCATGCCCTTTTGACTTGGAGACATCTCTTATTGGGAAGAAAAGTGGACATCTTCACTGACCAGAAGAGTCTCAAGTACATCTTCACTCAGCCTAATCTCAACCTTAGGCAGACTCGTTGGGTCAAAATGATTCAAGAGTATAATCCGAGTATCGAGTATACTCCAGGCAAGGCCAATGTGATTGCTGACGCATTGAGCAGGAAGGCTCACTGTAATAGTCTGATTATCAAGCCTTACCAACCCGAGCTTTGTGAAGCTTTCCGCAAACTCAATCTACAAGTTGTTCCTCAAGGTTTCCTCACCAACCTTCAAGTCTCTCCTACTTTGGAAGATCAGATTCGCGAGGCTCAACTTCTTGATGCTATGGTGAAGAAGGTGAAGATTGGGATTGCCAAGAGTCAACCCAAGTACAAGTGCTATCGCCTTGATGACAAGGATACTCTTTTCTTCGAGGATCATATTGTTGTGCCTAAAGGTGACCTTCGTAAAGTTATTATGAACGAGGCTCAAAATTCACTCCTCTCCATCCACCCTGGGAGTACGAAGATGTATTAGGACCTCAAGCAGGCTTATTGGTGGACTCGAATGAAGCGCGAGATTGCTAAATTCGTGAATGAATGTGATGTCTGCAGAAGAGTGAAGGCAGAACACCAAAGACCAGCTGGTCTCCTCCAACCTCTTGTCATTCCAGAATGGAAGTTTGACCACATTGAGATGGACTTCGTGACTGGGTTTCCAAAGTCCAAGCGTGGCAATGATGCTATATTCGTTGTCATCGACAAACTCACTAAAGTGGCTCACTTTCTGCCTATCAAAGAGTCTATCACTGCAGCTCAATTGGCGGAGCTTTATACCTCTCGGATTGTCTCTCTGCACGGCATTCCACAGTTGATATCTTCAGACCGTGGCAGCATCTTTACCTCCAAGTTTTGGGATTATTTTCAGAAGGCCATGGGCACCAACATCCGCTTCAGCACAGCTTTCCATCCTCAAACTAGCGGTCAAGTCGAGCGTGTCAATCAGATTCTTGAAGATATGCTCAGGGCTTGCGTTATCTCTTTCGGTATGAAGTGGGAAGATTGTCTTCCATATGCCGAATTCTCCTACAAAAACAGTTTTCAAGCAAGTTCGGGCAAGGCCCCATTGGAAATTCTCTATGGCAGGAAGTGTCGTACTCCTCTTAACTGGTCAGAGACCGGTGAACGTCAACTTCTTGGAAATGACTTGATCACAGAGGCAGAGGAAATGTGCAAAGTCATTCGTGATAACCTCAAAGCAGCGCAATCGCGTCAGAAGAGCTACTATGATATTAAGCATCGTGATTTGGCTTTCGAGATCGGAGACCATGTTTACCTCCACGTCTCTCTAATGAAAGGTACTCGTCACTTCGGTATCAAAGGGAAGCTTGCCCCTAGATACGTGGGTCCTTTCAAGATCGTCAGCAAGAGAGGCGATCTCGCCTCTCAACTCGAGCTTCCTTCAAACTTCGCAAACGTGCACGACGTGTTCCATGTCTCTCAGCTCCGTAAGTGCTTCAAGACACCTGACCGCACCGTCAACTTCGAAGACATTGATCTCCAAGAAGACCTTTCTTAACGTGAGCACCTAGTTGCTATTCTTGAAGAGACTGAACGCAACACGCACAATAAGTCAATCAAATTCCTCAAAGTCAAGTGGTCACACCATTCCGACCGTGAAGCCACCTGGGAATGCGAGGATCACCTCCGTTCTGAGTACCCGGCGTTTTTCCAGTCCTAGATCTCGGGACGAGATCCTTTCATAGTGGTGGAGTGTTGTAACACCCGGGATGTAATTTACCTTATATGTGTCCCAACTCTTGCCGTTTCCGGCGCTAAGTTATTTTATTTCCTCGGGTTTGGATTTTGTCTTCGTGTGTTGTTGCCTTTGTCATGCATCTCATATCATGTCATCATGTGCATTGCATTTGCATACGTGTTCGTCTCATGCATCCAAGCATTTTCCCCGTTGTCCGTTTTGCATTCCGGCGCTCCTATCTCCTCCGGTGGTCCTTTCTACCTCTTTTCGTGTGTGGGGGTTAAACATTTCTGAATTGGACCGAGACTTGCCAAGCGGCCTTGGTTTACTACCGGTAGACCACCTGTCAAGTTTCGTGCCATTTGGACTTTGTTTGATACTCCAACGGTTAACCGAGGGACCAAGAAGGCCTCGTGTGTGTTGCAGCCCAACACCCTTCCAATTTGGCCCAAAACCCACCTAAACCCTCTCCATCTTCTCGGTCGTTCGATCATGATCGCGTGGCCACAAACCGCACCTCATTTGGACTCTCCTAGCCCCCTCTATGCCTATATATAGATCCCCTCTTCGAAATCTCGGGTCTCCTTCCCTAAAACCCTAAAAATCTACCTCGCCGCCGCCGGACAATGTCCATTTTCAGCCGGACCAGACGCGCCGCTGCCCCGAGCCACTAGGGGGCCGCCACGTGTCCTCCCCGCCGGCGCCACCGCACGCGGCCCACCCGGCCCGAGTAGGGCCCCCGCGGCCCAGATCGGCGCGCCGCCGCCCGTCTCCTTCCTCCTCCCGCGTGCCCGCTACTTCTTCGACGAGCGCCGCCCGCCTTCCTGCTCAGGCCACCGCGCGCCATCGCCGACTCGTCGCCGGTCACCTCGCGAAGCGCGCACCGCGCCGCCCCGAGGCTTCGGGTGCTGCCCCACCTCGCCGCCCCGCGTCCCCGTGGCCGGATCCGGTCCCCGGAGAGCTCCACCGCCTCCTCCACGCCCTACTCCGGCCGAACTCCGGCGAACAGGGACGTCTCTGGCGACCTAGATCCGGTGGCTGCTACAGTGCTCCCGATCCGCTGCTATAGTAAACCCTAGCGAGGGTTGACTTTCTCTCCACTCCCCTTAAATTTTGGCATTTTTCATCGCGCTATAACTCTGCATCCGTAACTCCGATTTGAGCATGTAGCATATCAAAATGTTCGTATCAGAGAGTACATCATTTCATCTCACTTCATCATTTCCATTTGAGCTCATCTTGATGCCCGAAATGCTGTTGGAAGAGGGCTATTTGAGATAATTGTCAGATCTGCTGCATCAAATAGCTATTTGTCATTTTTCCATGATTAATGTGTGCATGATATGCTCCTGAGTTCTACATGAGTTTTATTATATGACATGCCATCTTTACAGAGGTTCTTACCATGTATTTTTGTGACATGTGTGGTGACTAGCACAAGCTTGCAAAGTAGTGCATTCGTTAATGCTGATTTTAGGGACTTAGAATTTCTCTAAGTCCTTGATCTGTTTTTGTCGATATGCCATATGTTCATTTTGTTTCCTAGTGATCCGTGCCTCTTTTGAGGATGATCAGTAAGGATGATTTTTTAACATTGTGGTGCTCTATCCATCCATGTCTTTGTTTGCAATTATGGAGCACCCTAGCTTGAGTCAATCGAGCTCTACTTTTGCTATTTCGTGAATCCTGGCAGATTGTTGACTTGTTAGCGATTTTGCCGAGGATGTTGTTATTGATCTGTGCATGCTATGTTGTTGTTCTTGCCATGTCTAGCTTCTATGATATGTATTCTTCATGGGTGTATGCTTAGTTTTTCATGCCTTTCTATGTAATGAGTGCACCGAGCTCGTAAACATGCCTACTTGCTAACTGTTTTGCATGCTCTAGTTTTTCACTAAGTCTGAGATCTGATTATGTTTTTGCCATGTTCACATGCTTGCAATTGTATTTTCTGATCCCTTTTAGCTCAAGGCCACTAAGGGACTTTTGTTAAGTGCTTTGAATAGCTTCATGTCATGCCTTGCTTTGCCATGTTAAGTTCCTGTAGCTTATAGTTTTCATGCTCCAAAGTGAGCTACCTGATGTTAAATTCTAGACTTGTGTTAATTTCACTAAGTCTGAAACCTGTTATCGTTTGCATTTTTGCCATGCTTGTTTGAACCTGTTAATGGATGAATTAGCCATAGCTCAGTGTTCATCTTTTGTCAAGCATCATGAGTGGATCCCTGCCATGTATTTGTTGTCATGTTTGAGTGTTGTAGCATAATTATATTGATGCATATATATGGCTACTTGCTGTTTATCACACACCGGTGCCATATTTGTTTTGCTTGCCATTTCCAAACTGTGCATCCGATTCCGGTGATCTTTATATCGATTTCAACCAAAATCACCTCACCTTTCCAGTGGCACTCTTGTATTTCCATGTTGAGGCCAGGTTCAATCATTCCTTGTCAAATCTTGCATATGCATCACATATCGCATCCCGCATAGCATACCATGTTTGCATCATATTTGTTTGAGCTTTGCACGTGGTTGATTGTGTTCCTTTTGCTTGTTTGTCTTGTTTGGGTAGAGCCGGGAGACAAGTTCGCTAACGAGGAGCCCGTTGAGTGTGCTTACGAGGATCAAGTCAACTCTGACAACTTTGCAGGCAAGATGATCATACCCTCGAAATCACTTCTATCTTTGCTTGCTAGATGCTCACTCTTTTGCTATGCATATGCTACGATGCCTACCACTTTCTTTTCATGCCTCCAAAATTGCCATGTCAAACCTCTAACCCACCATGTCCTAGCAAACCGTTGATTGGCTATGTGACCGCTTTGCTCAGCCCCTCTTATAGCGTTGCTAGTTGCAGGTGAAGATTGGAGATCGTTCCTTGTTGGAACATTGTTTATTTGGTGGGATATCACTATATTATCTTGTTATATTAATGCATCTATATACTTGGTAAAGGGTGGAAGGCTCGGACTTTTGCCTAGTGATTTGTTCCACTCTTGCCGCCCTAGTTTCTGTCATATCGGTGTTATGTTCCCGGATTTTGCATTCCTTACGTGGTTGGGTGATAATGGGAACCCCTTGACAGTTCACCTTGAATAAAACTCCTCCAGCAATGCCCAACCTTGGTTTTACCATTTTCCACCTAGCCTCTTTTTTCCTTGGGTTTCTGGAGCCCAAGGGTCATCTTTATTTAAACCCCCCTAGGTCAGTGCTCCTCTGAGTGTTGGTCCGACTGAGCTGCCTGCGGGGCCACCTCGGGGAAACTTGAGGTTTGGTTTTACTCGTAGCTAGTCTCATCTAAGTGTGCCCTGAGAACTAGATATGGGCAGCTCCTATCAGGATTTGTCGGCACATTCGGGCGGTGTTGTTGGACTTGTTTTACCATTGTCGAAGTTGTCTTGTAGAACCGGGATGCCGAGTCTGATCGGAATGTCTCGGGAGAAGGTTTATCCTCCGTTGACCGTGAGAGCTTGTGATGGGCTAAGTTGGGACTCCCATGCAGGGATTTGAACTTTCGAAAGCCGTGCCCGCGGTTATGGGCAGATGGGAATTTGTTAATGTCCGAATGTAGATAACATGAACCTTAACTTAATTAAAATGAATCAACCGCGTGTGTAACCGTGATGGTCTCTTCTCGGCGGAGTCCGGGAAGTGAACACGGTGTTGGAGTAATGTTTGTCGTAGGTTGTTCTCTAGTTCTTCATTTGTGCTTTGCCTTCTCTTCTCACTCTCTTTTGCGAACAGGTTAGCCACCATATATGCTAGTCGCTTGCTGCAGCTCCACATATTACCTTGCCTTGCCTATAAGCTTAAATAGTCTTGATCGCGAGGGTGCGAGATTGCTGAGTCCCGTGACTCAGAGATTACTTCCAAACCTGATGCAGGGACCGATGATTCTGTTCCAGATGATGCGCTTGAGCTCAAGTGGGAGTTCGACGAAGACTCACGTCGTTACTATGTGTCTTTCCCAGATGATCAGTAGTGGTGCCCAGTTGGGGCGATCGGGACCGCGTCGCATGTTGGGGTTGATCTTTTATTTTGATACCGTAGTCGGACCATGAGTGTATTGGATGATTGTAATGTTATTCATGTATTTGTGTGACATGGCGAGTGTAAGCCAACTATGTACCTTGTTTCCCTATTATCTATTTACATGGGTTGTTGTGAAGATTACCTTACTTGCGACATTGCTTTCAATGCGGTTATGCCTCTAAGTCGTGCTTCGACATGTAGGAGATATAGCCGCATCGAGGGCGTTACAGAGGACGCCGGCGAGCTTGTTCGGCATCCAGGACGGGAAGCATGGCTGGGAGCCGAGGCGCTGCAAGGTACTCCGGCAAGGAGCAGGCAGACAGCGGATCTGCGGTTCCATGGCGGCGATCTCGACCTGCAGAGGGCGACGGAATGATGGCCATGACAGAGGGCATCCTCCTGTTGCTCCTGCTCCTGTCGAGAGAGAGACAGAGAGAGAGAGAGAGAGATAAATTGAGAGAGCGAGAGAGAGAAGGGAACCAGAGGAAGGGAAGGGTGCGCTGCGACCTGGAGGGACGAGGCGGCCGGGCTGATGGATGGATGGATCGAAGGAACTGGGTTGGCTTGGCGCTGAAAACCAGGAAGGTGGTCGGCTGCGGGTTTGGATCTGGGAAGATCCCGAGGTGGGAGGCGAGTGAGTGGTTGGCTGGCGGCGGCGTGGTGGGAAAGGGTGGATTGGATAGGGTAGGCTAGGGTTAGACTGATATATATAGTAGGTGGGTTGACTTAGGGGTATATCGTCCCTCCGATCGCAATCGAACGATCGCGAATAAAATAGCTAGGAAGTCCAAATAAGAAAATGGTGACATTTTGTAGACGTTTGGGGATGATCCGGATCCAACGGTGACGACTGCCCGGGTCGGGTCCGGGACAATTTCGGACGCGCACGTGAGGGGTTCGATGCACTATGCAGAGGGGGTTTCGGACAGTGCGGTCGCATCGGACAACTCCGGAAGCGAAGAGGGGAAGGAGGATGGACTAGGTGGGCTGTGGCGAGACTGCGAGGGGGAGAAGAGAGAGAGAGGGCCCGGCATCTGTTTTCGGAGACCAAAAATGTTCGACGTTAGACCGATTATAATGTTGCTATAGTTATCCGTTGGGCTATCAAACGAACTCTGAATACGATGAAACTTGGTAGGCGGCCTACCTACAACATAACAACACCACATGCCAACTTTCAACCCATTCCGAGAACATTTTCCGGCCACTTATAAAATACTATTTCAGACATGCCGCGGGAGCGTGCAAGTGTGTCTGGGCTCAGAACGGACAACGGACGGAACTGGGGGAACCCGGACTAATGCAAGTTTTGAAAACATGATGATGCAATGCACATGATGACATGACAAGATGCGACACGCTAGCAAAAGACAAGGCAACAACAGTAAATAACTGGAGGACACCTGGCACAACGGTCTCGGGGCATTACACGGTGCTTCTTCAGAGTTTTCAATAATTTCTCTTCTTCATGCTCTGAAAGGTTAGCACTAATAATAATAGGATATATCTTATTTTCATCAAGATAAGAATATTTAAGAGTATCAGACAATGGTTTTAGCTCAAACACGGGATCACCCTTGGGTGGAGGAGGATCCCCTAGAATTTCGACAGGCAAGTTGTGTTTCAAAATAGGTCCCTGTTTAAAGAATACTTCATCTATTTCCCTTCTTTCATTCATAAGCATATCATTTTCATGGTCTAGAAAATATTGTTCTAAAGGATCATTAGGAGGCACAGCAATAGAAGCAAGACCAATAATTTCATCTTTACTAGGCAATTCTTTATCATGGGGTTGTCTACAAAATTTAGCAAAATTAAAATCATGAGAAATATCCCCTAAACCAATAGTAACAACATCCTTTTTGCAATATATCTTAGCATTAGCAGTATTCAAGAAGGGTCTACCAAATATAATGGGAGAAAAGTCATCTTGTGGGGAACCAAGAACAAGAAAATCAGTAGGATATTTAACTTTCCCACACAAGACTTCAACATCTCTAACAATCCCAACTAGTGAAATAGTATCTCTATTGGCAAGCTTAATTGTAACATCAATACCTTCTAACTCAACAGGTGCAATATCATGCACAATTTCTTCGTATAAAGAATGAGGTATGGCACTTGCACTAGCACCCATATCACATAAGTCATGATAGCAATGATCTCCTATTCATCAAGAAAATAGCTGGCTCAAATCCTCAACAACCGATCCCAAGCAGCTTTCAAAGATTCATCAAGCAAATAACAAACAATTCCGGGATCATCTTCATCAATATTGAAATCCTCCTCAACTATCCCAGTAAGTTTTTCCATAGCATCATTATTTATAAGCTTAGATAGGACAGATGGGTTATCCAAGGTACTTGAACATGGGAGAAAACCTGAAGCTCTTCTAGATTCGGCCATGGAAAAAGAGATGAACAAAAAGGAGTGCGAAGAAAAGGCAAATCATTTTGAAAATTGTTTTAGAAGTAGGGGGAGAGGAAAACGAGAGGCGAATGGCGAATAATGTAATGCGAGATATGAGAGTTTATGATGGGTACTTGGTATGTCTTGGCTTGGTGTAGATCTCCCTGGCAATGGTGCCAGAAATCCTTCTTGCTATCTCTTGACCTTGCATTGGTTTTTCCCTTGAAGAGGAAAGGGTGATGTAGCAAAGTAGGGTAAGTATTTCCCTTAGTTTTGAGAACCAAGGCATCAATCCAGCAGAAGACTATGCAACACGCCACCGAATACCTGCACAAACAAACACCAACTTGCAACCAACACAACAAAGCGGTTGTCAATCCCTTCATGGTTATTCGCAAGTGAGATCTGATAGAGATGGATAAACGGTAAAGTAATATTTTTTGTGTGTTTGGTTTATGGAACGAAAAATAAAAGATTGCAAAGTAAGGGAACGGCGATAGAAATTGCAACTAAACGGAAACTAATATGATGTAAAATAGACACGGGGGACATAGGTTTCACTACAGGCTACTCTCAAGATAGAAATTATTACGGTGGGTGAACAAATTACTGCCAAGCAATTGATAGAAAAGTGCAAAGTTATGACGATATCTAAGGCAATGATCATGAATATAGGCATCATGTCTGTGTCAAGTAGACCAAAACGATTTTGCATCAACTACTATTACTCCACACATCGACCGCTATCCAGCATGCATCTAGAGTATTAAGTTCATAAAGAACATAGTAACGCCTTAAGCAAGATGACATGATGTAGAGGAATTAACTCAAGCAATATGATGAAAACCCCATCTTGTTATCCTCGATGGCAACAATACAATACGTGTCGGTTCCCCTTCTGTCACTAGGATCAAGCATCGCAAGATTGAACCCAAAGCGAAGCACTTCTCCCATTGCAAGAAAACCCAATCTAGTTGGCCAAACCAAATCGATAGTTTGAATAGACTTGCAAAGATATCAAATCATGCATATAAGAATTCAGAGGAGATTCAAATAATATTCATAGATAAGCTGATCATAAATCCACAATTCATCGGATCTCGGCAAACACACCCCAAAAGACTATTACATCGAATAGATCTACAAGAACATCGAGGAGCACTTTGTAATGAGAATCAAAGAGAGAGAAGAAGCCATCTAGCTACTAGATATGGACCCGTAGGTCTGAAGTAAACTACTCATGCTTCATCGAAGAGGCAATGGTGTTGATGTAGAAGCCCTCCGTGATTGAATCCCCCTCCGGCAGGACACCGGAAAAGGCCCCTAGATGAGATCTCACGGGTACAGAAGGTTGCGGCAGTGGAAAAGTGATTTCATGGCTCCCCTAGATGTTTTGGGGTATAAGATTATATATATGCGGAAGAATTAGGTTAGGGGAGCTATGAGGGGCCCACAAGGTCGGGGGGCGTGCCCTCCACCCTTGTGGCCGCCTCGAGGCTCCTCTGACTTGCACTCCAAGTCTCCTGGGTGTCTTCTGGTCCAAGAAAAATCATCGCGAAAGTTTTATTCCGATTGGACTCCGTTTGGTATTCCTTTTCTGCAAAACTCGAAAACAAGGAAAAAACAGAAAGTGGCACTAGCACTGGGCTCTAGGTTAATAGGTTAGTCCCAAAAATCATATAAAATAGCATATTAATGCATATAAAACATCCAAAACAGATAATATAATAGCATGGAACAATCAAAAATTATAGATACGTTGGAGACGTATCAGTCCTCCGGCCAGGTGTGCTGGGCATGACATCACCTTACTCGGTCATACAAATACCAACATCATCACTCTTGGGAATATGTTCCAACCACCATATCTAACCCAGATTCAGATTTGATTGGTGTCAAGATACCTCAGACTTAAGATGCTTGAGAAGAAAAGGTGCAACACCGATTGGCGAATTGATGTTGCAAGATTCTCGGGCGTACGGAAGCAAGGGTCCGAAACAAGGTTTCGTCATTAAACTAAGGAGAGGATGATGAGGTGGTTGATGGGCTCAGCGAAAATTCGTCGAGATTTCCAAAAAGATGGATTTCCACAATCATGTGAACAAGGACATAACATTTTTTAGATCAAATGATATAACGATGTATGCTCAAGGAAAACATACACAGTTAAACATTGGTTGAGAGGTGCACCTGAAATATGGGTTTAGGTAGCATGATCAATGTCAGAATGGCGATTCGGCAACCATCACACTAAATTGGAACTATTGTCCATTAACTCTGAAGCGATAGGGTTGCTAGAATACTAAAGTCTCACAACAGAGTTCACTTATAGTTATACCGATGGGAAACAACACAGGGACCAAGATAGAATGATGATGGTGAGAAGTATCAATACACCAAGAATTCTTAACAGGTGAAGCAATCCTCACAACATTCTTGACATAAAAGACAGTAATGCTTCAAGGTAATATAGGCCGGATAGCAAGCTGCATCCATAACATGAACAAGTTTGTGATGAAAGGAAGGTAAGGATGTTGTCGATGGTAACTCAAATTACCAAGGGACGAGGATGGCACTGATCATCAAGAATTCAATTGATAACCCGCAAGGAATCAAAATGTTGATGATGATCATGGCAAATTTTGTCGAGAGGCTCCACGAAGAAGCAATCGAACAGTGACTGCATCAAGCAAAAGGACTGATGCAGCGAAAGATTAGTCGAACCACAGATACGACACAAACTCGGAATCAAGTTTGTTGTTCGAGGTGAAACGGTAAGACGAGGAAATCAACGTAACATTAGCTAATCGTCGAAAGTTGTGCTCTGGGCATAAGGACTAGGTGGCACAGTTAAAATTTAGCACGATAATGATATAGTCGATCAGGCTAGGAATGACTTGAAGGATTATTAAACTCTTAAGCAACAAAAATTACTTAAGAGTTATTGAATCAGAGTGCAGAATCAATTCACTTATCGGTGTTCTCGGGTAACTAATAACTGAGAACCCGGGGGAATTGAAACCGACGAGAATAATAGTTGATGAAGAACTCATAAGAAGTTATGTAGTTCCGTGATATTCTCGAGATACCAGAGGGTATACTCGAAGGTAGAGCAGAATAGAGGTTGGATAGGTGTATTGATCTGCAGAAGACAAGTACTTCAACTTGTCTGAGAAATGGGATCAAAGAAGAACAATATGGTCGGAACCACGATTGCAAAGTACCAATTCCCAGATATAAGACGAACTTACACCAAGGGATAATTATTTTTAAAAGAAGCTTCCATGATAAGATCTACATCGTGTCCATGGGCATGAACACAAGTTCAAGGTCGACTCCCACTTCTCCAATGCATGACCATTCATTCACTGCTCTAATAAAAATGATTTCAGTATGAAAACCTACTTGGTGAATTACCTGAGGAGTATGACCCGAGAAAACTTTCGGGTTCACACGGATTAAGGAAGGCATAAGTTCAACCCATCGGGGTATCTTAGAAACATATACCACAAGCTTCAAGAGTAATTATCACCAACATCGAAAGCAGACCATGGTTGGCCAAATCAAAGAATAGGATTTACCAATGGGATTATGTATTAGGGAAAGAACTTACAAAGCGATTGAATATGAAGGACACTATCGGATAAAATCCAAAAAAGGATCTGGTGGTCCTCAAGGGATCTGATGTGAGCATCGGTACTCAACCAGAGGAAGAAAGAATGTAAGGAGATCAGATTATAGAAACAACTGGCTAATTCAAAGCTCAAATGCAAAAGGATTTATGATTTCCAAATGAAATGATCGGAAGAAAAGGCTCTGATTAAGGATGGGTAAGCTAAATAGACTTAGGGGTACAATCGACGACAATTTGATTGGTCGAGATCCAGCCCATGTTCAAAATGATGTCTGAGTCAAAAGGATGAATTCTAGGATCTGATTGAGGATTGCGAGCATTCACAGCATATTGAATCAAAGGAATCAAAATGATAATGACAAAGCATGTCAAAAATATTACTAGACTTATTGGATTAATCATAATGCAAGCAGGCAAGAATTTCAATAGCAATAGGTTGTGGAGGATTTTCAAAAGATCGAATGGTATTTCGAAGATTTGTGAAATAGATGAATCAACTGGGGATGAGTGGATACTCGGTAAGTGCAAGAAATTATCTGCAAGGGTATTCAGGTTGCCAAGAACTGCAAGGCAGTAGGCACAAAGTATCCTTAGAACAATAGAGAGAATTTTTGGGGTATCTTGTAATAACAAGATCAACTAGGAATAAAAGTAATAATGACAGATGCATGTGTTTATCCATAGGGATATTTGGCGGTAGGGAAATGCAAAACCAACGGGCACAAAGTCTCAAGACAACATCAGAGAGTATCTTCGGAATCCTTCGGTGCACCAAGCAAACATCTGGAGTGAGGGGCTCTCCAGTAGGAAGTAGTTATGAGATCCTAGAGTCAGAGTTAGTAAAATCATTTAACCTGAATAGAAGAGAGATCATAGTCCTAGAGTATAGGTCGAGGAATAAAAGATCTTAATACCACCCAATGGCGACGTGGGCTCGTAAGACACACAACCATGTTAGTAAAAGTTTTGTAATGACTAGACTCGACTTCAGCCAAGGAGTGTGGAAGGGGGTACCTACAGGAAGTCGGCTCTGATACCAACTTGTGATGCCCTCGATTCAGTCGTACACGAATCATACACGCAAATGTGTACGATCAAGAACAAGGACTCACGGAAAGATATCACAACACAACTCCAGACACAAATTAAAATAATATAAGCTTTATATTACAAGCCAGGGGCCTCGAGGGCTCGAACACATAAGCTCGAATACACAAGAGTCAGCAGAAGCAATAATATCTGAGTATAGACATAATAAACAAGTTTTCCTTAAGAAGGATAGCACAAAAGTAGCAACGATCGAAAAGGCAAGGCCTCCTGCATGGTAACTACTCCCCGAAATCGAACTCCACGTAGAATCATCCTCAGGATCCTCTGGCTCCTAGACTCCATCATATGATCACAATAACCGGGGAAAGGGGAAAAGAAGTAACAAAGCAACTATGAGTACTCATCCAAAGTACTCGCAAGCAAAGATCTACACTACATATGCATTGGTATCAATGAAATGGATAGTATCTGTGGACTGAACTACAGAATGCCAGAATAAGAGGGGGAAAGCTAGTCCTAGCGAAGACTACACTTCTGGCAGCCTCCATTTTAGGCACATACAAGAGAATAGCAAGTATAGTATCAAGTGTCATCGTATAGCATAATCCTACCCGACGATCCTCTCCTCGTCACCCTGTGAGAGAGCGATCACAGGGTTGTATCCGACACTTGAAGGGGTGTGTTTTATTAAGTATCCGATTCTAGTTCTCATGAGGTCGGAACGTGATACGTCTCCAACGTATCTATAATTATTGATTGTTCCATGCTATTATATTATCTGTTTTGGATATTTAATGGGCTTTAATATGCACTTTTATATTATTTTTGGGACTAACCTATTAACCAAAGGCCCGGTGCAAATTGTTGTTTTTGCCTATTTCAGTGTTTCGCAGAAAAGGAATATCAAACAGAATCCAAACAGAATGAAACGTTTGCGAGGATCTTTCTTGGAACAAACGCAACCCAGGAGACTTGGAGTACAAGTCTGGAAGTCCACGAAGGTTCCACGAGGCAGGGGCGCGCCTAGGGGGGTAGGCACGCCCCTACCCTCATGGACCCCACGGAGCTCCACCGACGTACTACTTTCACCAATATATACTCGTATACCCTGAAAACATCCAGGAGAGCCACAAAACCACTTTTACACCGTCGCAACCTTCTGCACCCATGAGATCCCATCTGGGGACCTTTTCCGGTGATCGGCCGGAGAGGGATTCGATCACGGAGGGCTTCTACATCAACACCATAGCCTCTCCGATTATGTGTGAGTAGTTTACCACAGACCTTCAGGTCCATATTTATTAGCTAGATGGCTTCTTCTCTTTCTTTGGTTCTCAATACAAAGTTCTCCTCGATGTTCTTGGAGATCTATTCGATGTAATACTCTTTTGCGGTGTGTTTGCCGAGATTCGATGAATTGTGGGTTTATGAATTTTATTATCTATGAATATTATTTGGTTCTTCTCTGAATTATTATATGCGTGATTTGATATCTTCGCAAGTCTCTTCGAAGGTTTAGTTTGGCCTACTAGATTGATCTTTCTTACAATGGGAGAAGTGCTTAGCTTTGGGTTCAATCTTGTGGTGTCCTTTCCCAGTGACAGCAAGGCACGTATTGTATTGTTGCCATCATGGATAAAAAGATGGGGTCTATATCATATTGCTTGAGTTTATGCCTCTACATCATGTCATCTTGCCTAATGCGTTACTATGTTCTTATGAACTTAATACTCTAGATGCATGCTGGATAGCGGTCGATGTGTGGAGTAATAGTAGTAGATGCAGAATCGTTTTGGTCTACTTGACACGGACGTGATGCCTATATTCATGATCATTGCCTTAGATACCATCATAACTATGCGCTTTTCTATCAATTGCTCGGCAGTAATTTGTTCACCCACCATAATATAAGATATCATGAGAGAAGCCACTAGTGAAACCTATGGCCCCCGGGTCTACTTTACATCTTATAAGTTTCCGATCTATAATTCTAGTTCACTATTTATTTTGCAATCTTTATTTTCCAATCTATACAACAAAAATACCAAAAATATTTATCTTATTATCTTTATTAGATCTCACTTTTGTAAGTGGCCGTGAAGGTATTGACAACCCCTTTATCGCGTTGGTTGCAAGGTTCTTGATTTTTTGTGCAGGTACTAGGCGACTTGCATGTAGTATCCTACTAGATTGATACCTTGGTTCTCAAAAACTGAGGGAAATACTTAAGCTACTTTACTGCATCACCCTTTCCTCTTCAAGGGAAAACCAATGCATGCTCAAGAGGTAGCAAGAAGGATTTCTGGCGCTGTTGCCGGGGAGATCTACACTCAAGTCAAGACACACCAAGTACCCATCATAAACTCTTCTCCCTCGCATTACATTATTTGCCATTTTCCTCTCGTTTTCCTCTCCCCCACTTCACCTTTGCTATTTTATTCGCCCTCTTCCGTTCGTCCTTCTGTTTGCTCATGTTACCATGTGCCTTCTATTAGCTTGCATCTTTGCTTGCTAAATATCTATTGTTGTGGATCCTCATCCTCTTGCTGATCTTTTCAAAAAATCCAATTATGATGAACCAATTGCTAGTGAGTTGAGTGCACTAGATTATCTTTATGGAGTTTTGCTTGAAATCCGTGAATCTGAAAATTGTGATGAAGTGCTTTATAAAGTGATTCACCATAGATCTTTGAATAAAAATCTTGATTGCAATGATGTTATTATAAACTCTATGGATGTCAATTGTGCTAATAACATGCAAAACCCTAAGCTTGGGGATGCTAGTTTTGCTATGTCCACTACTTGTTGCAATGATCATGATTGGGGTGGTTCTTCTTATGATCTTAAACATTTATTTAAGCCCCATGATGAATATGAGATTGATAATAATGTTTGCAATATTGAAAGTGGGTTTGGAAGAGTGTCAACTTTAGATCCCACGTATTTGGAGAATGTTCAATCTTATGCAATTTTCGATAAAAGTGGGTGTCGGTGTCAAAACCGGTGGATCTTGGGTAGGGGGTCCTGAACTATGCATCTAAGGTTGATGGTAACAGGAGACAGGGGACACGAAGTTTTACCCAGGTTCGGGCCCTCTCGATGGAGGTAATACCCTACGTCCTGCTTGATTGATATTGATGAGTATGAGGATTACAAGAATTGATCTACCACCAGATCATAATGGCTAAAACCCTAGAAGTCTAGCCTGTCAGATTATGATTGCCTCTACGGACTAAACCCTCCGGTTTATATAGACAGCGGAGGGTACTAAGGTTGTACAAAGTCGGTTACAGAGAAAGGAATCTTCATATCCGAATGCCAGGCTTGCCATCCACACCAAGGAGAGTCCCATACGGACACGCGAGAGAGTTTTTTGTCTTGTATCTTCATGGTCCAATGGCCCAGCCCACGTCATACAGGTCGGACGTTCGAGGACCCCTTAATCCAGGACTCCCTTAGTAGCCCCCGAACCAGGCTTCAATGACAAGGTGTCTGGTGCGAAGATTGTCTTCGGCATTGCAAGGCAGGTTCCTCCTCCGATCTCTTCAAAGTACCTAACTTAAGGAGTTTTATTCGGCCTTCCATTTAATGTCGCACCCATCGGCTTTTGTGCCTCCACACCTTCTACTTCCACGTGTCGAGCGAACATGAGAGCTCGGGGTATTTTTTGCACATAACTCCCTCGGCCACGTAAGAAAGGTCTCTATTTAAAGGGATTGGATCTCAGATCCATTCCATACCCAGCGGAAAATCCTCAGAGTCTTGCCAGGGGAAACCATTCAACATGGCTAGCGTCCCTAGTCCCTCCTCCCACCCTCACGACTCCAAAAATGGCGATTGGGAGAGATGTTATGTATCCCATGAGCAGTTGGTTAAGCTCCAAACAGAGGGATTCCTTCCCCCCGCGGATCTGGTCCCTCTTCGAGCAGGGTTGACCTCCTTCACAAGCGAAGTTCTGGCGGAAAATTTCCCCAATCCAACTAGAGGGAACGGGTGTGCTTCGTATGTTACTTGTTGAGAGGTGTCGGGTTTCCAATCCACCCTTTCCTCCATGGACTCCTAGAGTATTACGGCCTCCAACTGCACAACCTCATGCCAGCCTCTATCCTGAACATCATGGGTTTTGTTGCCCTGTGTGAGCTTTTCCTGGGCTGTGAAGCCCACTTTGATTTGTGGAGGAAGCTATTCTACCTCGTCCCTCGCAATCGAGAGGGGTCGATATTCGAGGTGGGCGGCACCGAAGTATGGCGCATAGCCGGGACCAGATACCTGTCCGGTATGCCGAAGAACGCATGAAGAATGGCCCTAAGAATGGTTCTATATTGAAGATGTTGCTCTCCCCGACCCAGTTCGAATGGGTCTTCCCGAATTTTTCAAATGCTCTAATGAAGAAACGTCACAGCTGGCGCCCTCGGAGCCTCGAGGAGGAAGATAGCGTGGAAGTTCATCAATTGATGGGCAAGATAAAGACACTTTCCCAGTCAGGATTATCAATAATCGAGGTGATGGCAACTTCCATAGTGTGGGGTGTCCAGCCACTCCAATACCGAGGGCTTCCCATGTGGCACTATAATGGGGAGGATGACGCCTCACACTGCGGTCAGAAGGGTCCGGACACCCCCGCCCCTTGGGTCAAAATATTGGCCGAACTATACAAAGGGGAGAAAGAGGAGTTCACTCATCTTAAACGTCGAGATGGATTTTCCATGTACAATCCTCTGAGCTGGGTGAGCTCTAATCCCACCACTTTACTCAATCTTCACCCTGGGTTACTTTTTAATGGATATTAACCCATCTACTTATAGAAGGAATGGCGGAAGGTTGCCGAGGGGATTTATAGCCCTGCCAGACAGCTAGAGGATCACAACCGCGACCTAGACCCCGGATTCGAAGAGGATCCGGACATATTTGTAGAGCTTGAGGATGCAGTATTCTACCAGGCAAGCTATGATGGCACAGTAGTGCCAATCGTGGCCGACTATCCTGGCTCCTTCCTGCCTCTCAGCTAAGTAATCAGGAGACATCTCCTCGGAAAGAGCTTCCTCACTGTACCTCACCCACCACATTGTCTCATGCTTCAAAGGGGAGGTGCTCGATGCGCCATACTACACCATAGGCACTTCATAAGAATGCGGCGCCCGCGCCAAACAAGTCATCGAAGAGGAAGGCCGACGACAATACGGCAGAACCTTCATCAAAGAGATATGGCTTTGTTTTTAAATATGCCTCCTGGTCGTCATATCAAACTGTGACATTATCCGCTGCATTTTATCAAGAAGAGCGTTTGCCGGACTATGTCCGGGGATCCTGCTGGTCGCGCCTCCACTAGTCAGATTCCAGACCCTGCCCTAAGGATGGGGGCTGATATGGGAGTGGTGCCGGACTGTCCTTTCGTAGAGGATTCGGATGATATGTCCATCACAAACTCTAAAGTGGAGAGCGCCATGAATCATCGGCGCCGGAGGGACGATCTCCGTGACCCCGGCTTTTCAAAAGAGGCATTCAATGCCTTCAGCTCAGACGATGCATACATCTGAGCTACTCGGGATGGACTTGCCAGAGCCACGGACCAGCATTTAAAAGATATGCGGGTAAGTGTAAATTTGATAATTATATACCAGTAGCCCCCGAGACTTGAAGCAGTTGATACGACTGATTTAAGGATCATTGTATAATCAGGGACTCACGGAGAAGAATAGCCCGCTGTCTCAAGAGTTGGAGAAGTGTTAGACCCAGCTAGCTACGGCTACCGCCGAATTGGAGAAATCCAAGGGGCACCACCTGGTAATGTTTCCCCTCATCAAAAAAAAGTATAATCATATACCAGTAATATTAATACTGTTGTGTTTCCGCTGGCGGGATCAGTAGATCAACTGAGGGAAAACTGAAAATTGCCCAGGCTAGTGAACAGGAAGCCAAAAGGCAACATGCGGTAGGAGAACGTGTGCTGACGCGGGTCAGGGATGAAAAGAACAAGCTACAGGATTCCAATACCCTACTAGGCGAAGAACTAAAAGATGTGCGAGCCCAGCTTGCCGACGCCGTCAAGGAGAATAGGAGGCTATAAGGCGGCATATTCAGTAAGTTTTTGACCATACCTTTATGCACTTCAGCAAAGAAGTGGTCTGACAAATTTATGTCTGCAGGTATGCTGACTGGCCGTCCCGAAGAAGAAATGTCTGGCTCTCAAGGCGACCTTCTGCAAGAGCTGTCCCAATTGCACGAGCGAGCTCGGCAAGAAATGCGGAGCCTTGCCAAAGCGTTGTGGCCGTCCTCCTCTCCTCCAGGATGTATGGAGGAGCTTGTGAAGCTATTCCAGGGAGCTCGGTGGTGCTTCCGATTATGGAAGATATCGGCCTGCCGAGAAGGTGCGTGAGAGGCATGGGCCATGGTAAAAACACGGTACACCAAGCTCGATCCGAATCATATGGCCCGGCTTGGACCTCGGGGGTCAGATGGAAAAGAAATTCCAGTTAGCCTGGTGTATGACTAGGTAAGGATTGCCGCCAAGTATTCCCAACAGGATTGTAGGCTTGATAACCTGTTGGATGGCATAGAGGAAGAAGTTTTTGAGTCCAAGTGACTATGTACTTCAATTGACAAATTTGTCCCTAGCTGGATTGTAAAATAATTGTCATGGCAGACTTTTCGCTTCGACCTCTGGACCCGATGGATCGGACTGTTTTCGAATACTCGATCAGTAATATAAACCAGGGCATGCGTGGAAACCAGGCATATGTTTCATAGTTGCTTGAACAGACAAGTTGTATCTGGCTAGCTATGTTATATTACATGTTGATTGTAAGAAACATCTTCCAGGGAGAATAGTTCCGTTAAGGGTTCCTTTCCCTAGGCAGATATGCGTTAGTATGCATGTCCGGACTGTGATTGAAAAATCACAATATACGTAACATCTGGGGGTTCATGGTGTGATGAAGGTAAACGTCTTTAGTTCTCCGACCGAATATTCCCTTAAGAACGCTAGCTTTCGGCTTCACCCAGTCTGAGGTACACGTCCGGATGACCCGGCAGTAACAATCGCAGAGGTGCTCCCTTTATGCCCTAGCCGAACAAACGGGAACATAGGGCATAAGCACAGGAGCCAGGCAACCCAGCTTGGCCAAAACTTAAGTCATAACGATGCATATAATGACGAAGAAAAGTTACATATGCGGAAGAGGACACATATGTGTTGAGCTTGATGCTCGGAAAATAATAATAAGCTTCTGTAAAAGAAGCCCCCAGGCATTATGAGTGTATACATTTAAGTATGTGCACATCATAGGTGTGTGGTTTGGCCGCTAAAGAGCTAAACAAAAAGTTAAAGAGAGGAAAAGAAAATAATGGAAACAAAGGGAGAAGAAGACGAACAAAGAGTCCAGCTCTAGGCATAGAATCTTCGGAGTCTGGACGCATTCCATGGGTTCGGCTCTAAGCGATTGTCCGATGCATCACGCAGGCGGTACGCTCGTCCAGTGAGAACTTCATCTATGATGAAGGGACCCTCCCACTTGGGCTTGAGTTTGTCCTTTTTCTTCTCTAGTAAGCGTAGAACGAGTTCGCCAACATTATAAGTCTTTGCCCGCACTTCTCTCCTTTGATATTTGCGAGCCTGTTGTTGATAAAATGTGGAACGGACTTTTGCGACGTCGGGCTCCTCCTCCAGGGCATCTAGGCTGTCCTGCCGATCAAGCTTGGCCTCTCTATCCCTCTTCATGCATGCGCACTCGAGGTGAATCATGAATAATGTCGTAGGGCAACATAGCCTCTGCTCCATACACCATGAAGAAGGGTGTATATCCGGTAGTGCGATTGGGCGTGGTCCGCTGCCCCCAGAGTACGGAGTGGAGATCCTCAACCCAGTGCTTGTCTGATTCTTTCAAAAACCGCACTAGTCTAGGCTTAATGCCACTCATACTAAGACCATTAGCTCATTCGACTTGATCATTTGTTTGTGGATGATAGACCAAGGCGTAATTGAGTTTAATGCCCAATTTAGCACACCAGGATTTCACTTCATCGGCTGTGAAATTAGAGTCGTTATCAGTGATGATGATGTGTGGGACACCATAACGGTGCACGACACCGGATATAAAGTCTATTACTGGTCCAGCTTTGGCCGTTTTCACTGGTTTGGCCTCTATCCACTTGGTGAATTTATCCACCATGACTAGTAGATATTTTTTCTTATGGCTCCCTCCTTTAAGGGGTCCCACCATATGTAAAAGGCCAAGTAATGGGGATTGTTTGTAGTGGAGTAGGCAGCATATGGCTTTGATTGGCGAAGCACTAGCATTTGACACAACGTTGGACCAAGTCCTGTGCGTCTGCTCGGGTCGTCGGCCAGAAGAAACCTGTACGGAAGGCCTTACTTACAAGGGCCCGAGCCGCGGCGTGGTGACCGCTGAGGCTAGCATGGATTTCATCCAGGAGTTGTCGTCCTTCTTCTTCGAAGATACATCTTTGAAGGACTCCGGTAGCACTTTTCTTGTAGAGCTCTCCGTCATGGACCTTGTAGGCTTTCGAGCACCGAACAATGCAGCGAGCCTCATTCTGGTCCGCAGGGAGCTCTCGCCTATTAAGGTAGGCCAAGAACGGTTCGGTCCATGGGGCAATTACTGCCATTATTAGATGGGCCGATGGTATTATTTCGATGACTGAGCCCCCGATGATATCGGTATTGTGTTCGGAATCTGGGGGTATAGTCAGATTCGGACTAGTGTTGCCACTCTCATCCTGCCATACCACGGATGGCTTGAAGAGCCTTTCCAAAAATATGTTAGGCGGGATGGGGTCGCGCTTGGTGCCCATGCGAGCGAGGACGTCCGCCGCTTGATTACTTTCTCGAGCCACATGATGGAACTCGAGTCCCTCGAACCGTGCTGATATTTTGAGTGTGGTGTTACGCTAGGCCGCCATCTTTGGATCCTTGGCATCAAAGTCTCCATTTATCTAGGATATTGCAAGGTTTGAATCCCCGCGCACCTCCAGGCATTGTATGCCCATGGAGATAGCCATCCGAAGACCGTGTAATCAGGCCTTGTATTTGGATGCATTGTTGGAGTCTGTGTATAATATTTGGAGTACATACTGGACTGTGTCTCCAGTGGGGGGCGTTAAAACGACGTCTGCTCCTAAACCAGATAGCACTTTAGAGCCATCGGAGTACATGCCCAGTTGGAATATGTGTCGTACTCTTTAGGAAGTTCGGCCTCTGTCCATTCGGCGACGAAGTCGGCCAATACTTGGGATTTAATGGCCCGGCATGGTTTGTATGTTATGTCAAATGGTAGGATCTCAATAGCCCACTTGGCAATCCAACCCGTAGCATCGCGGTTGTTTATTATGTCTTTAAGTGGTACTTTGGAAGCCACTATAATCGAGCACTCTTGGAAGTAGTGTCGTAGCTTTCGGGATGCCATAAATACCGCATATGCTATCTTTTGGTAATGAGAGTACCGGGATTTGCATGGTCTAAGGACAGGGGATACGTAGTATACCAGTTTCTAGGGTGGGAACTTGTGTTCGTCCTCCTCTCGCTCAACGACGAGCAATGCGCTCACCACCTGGTGTGTTGTAGAGATGTATAATAACATCGGTTCGCCGACGTTTGGCGCGGCCAGGATTGGGTTGCTTGCTAAAAGAGCCTTTATTTCCTCCAGTCCGACCGTTGCTGCTTCCATCCACTCAAAGTGGTCGGTACGCCGGAGAAGGCGACAAAGTGGCAATGCTATTTCTCCTAGTCTGGAGATAAAGCGGCTTAAAGCTGCCACGCATCCGGCTAGTTTTTGGACCTGTTTAAGGTCGGTTGGTGTAGCCAATTGTGACAAAGCTCGTATTTTGGCTGGATTTGCCTCAATTCCTCTATTGGAAATAATGAAGCCTAGCAGCTTTCTGGCGGGAACGCTGAAAACACACTTTTTCGGCGCGAAGATATCCCGGTTCTCGCGCAGGAACGTTCGTAGTGCGGCGTCAACTGTTGGGTCCACCTATGCCCCAATGGAAGTTGTCTTCTTGGGGTCCGTTGGGTGGACTTGGAATTTGACTATTTCGGCTGGTGGTTTGAAGGAGGTGGATTTGGGACATTTATCAAGGATTATGTCGTCCCTATCCACCATAGAGCGTAGTGCGGTTAACTCTTCGGCCGCGAGGGCCTCAGACAGTGCCTCGGGGGCTAAGGATGTTGTTTTGTTTTCGCCGCGGAGGGCTATGTCCGGATCACTAGCAAGAGTGATAATACCATTGGGCCCACGCATCTTGAGCTTCATATACCCGTAGTGAGGTATAGCTTGAAAGCGTGTGAATGCACCTTGCCCCAACAGGGCATGATATCCACTGTTGAAAGGGGGCACTTGGAAGGTTATCTCTTCGGACGGATAGTTCTCTGGCGTGCCGAATACCACATCAAGTGTAATTTTCCCCACGCATCATACCTCCCGGCTGGGAATGATCCCTCGGAAGGTTGTATTACTATGCTCGATGCGGCTCCTGTCTATTTCCATTTTATTCAGTGTGTCCACGTAGATGAGGTTTAGTCTGCTGCCACCATCCATGAGCACTGAAGTGAGCCAAAAGCCATCCACAATTGGGTTGAGGAGCAAGGTGGTTGGTGCCCGGACTGACCGGATTTTTGGTTCGTCACTGGCGTTGAAAGTTATGGCTGTTTCATTCCAAGGATTTATTGTTGCGACTTGGCAGACTTTGGCGAGGTCGCGGAGTGCCCTCTTGCACCGATTATTTGAAGCGAAAGTCTCGAAGACTGTCAAAACTCTGTGGTCGTCATGTTCTGGGGGGAGTTGCTCCGCGGTGTTTTTGGTGAGTATATCCTCGCCTCTCTTGGCCACTTGCCGGAGTATCCAACATGCTCTAAGGCTGTGGGCTGGTATGGTATCCGGTGTTGTATGTATTTTGCATGGCCTATCGAGCCATCCCTCTAGAATGGTTCCGCGCCCCGTGATGGGCTTAGATTTCTTTACTATTGGGTCGGGCGCCCCGCGACGGTGCATCCTTTTTGCCCAAACGAGGGGTTGAGTGGAAACCGGTGGTTCCCAGCGAGCTGCCTGAGCTTTCCAGGCGCTTTCCATTGCACAGTACTTCTGTACTATGGTTGCCAAGTCAGCGAAGTGTAATACGTGACGGAGGTTGATGGGGTTGAGGATTCCTTCGTCCGTGCAATTATTGCAGAATACTGAGATCGCGTCTTCGTCGCGGCAATCTTCAATCTTGTCCTTGACAAGGAGGAATCTGGCCCAAAAGTGATGGACTGTTTCCTGAGACTGCTGTTGTATGCGCGTGAGATCATGCATATCTAGGTGGGTCGGTGGCTTTAGATCCGAACCCTGACCCAATTTGGGATCTAGAGTTTGAGGAACTTCCCAGCTTAATAGTTCGGGCTCTGAGATATCAAGCGATCTTTCAGGTCCGCCGTCCGATTCTACGTTCGAAAGACGGGGCGTGTTGTTCCGCAGACGGGTATCCAGCTCTTCGAGCTCGGAAATCCGAACATAGTTCATCCTCAATATAGAGGAAGAGTTGTTGATTTCCTCCTCTACTACCGCTATCTGATGGGTGATCGGCGGAGATTTGATTTCTCTCTGATCGGGTTTAAGCCCAATCCAATCGTAGTCTGTAGCGACCCCCAAGGCAGCGATGCGATCCAGGAGCTCATTTAAAGACGACAACTCTGTCGGATCCATCTGTTTGGAGTATTCGGGGTCAACACGAAGGCGATTTTCGATGACCCGATAGGTCACTGTCAGCTTAACAGCCAGACGGGCGGTCATGGTCAAGCCACCCGGCCGGAGGGTTTGGCCTGAGGCCAGCGCTCCTCCGGAGGTGATACTGTTCTTGATAACAAGGCGAGCCATCATTCCTGTCTTCGACGTCACAGAGGAATTCTCAATGAAAGCACCAATGTCGGTGTCAAAACCGGCGGATCTCGGGTAGGGGGTCCCGAACTATGCGTCTAAGGTTGATGGTAACAGGAGACAGGGGACACGAAGTTTTACCCAAGTTCGGGCCCTCTCGATGGACGTAATACCCTATGTCCTGCTTGATTGATATTGATAAGTATGAGGATTACAAGAATTGATCTACCACGAGATCATAATGGCTAAAACCCTGGAAGTCTAGCCTGTCAGATTATGATTGCCTCTACGGACTAAACCCTCCGGTTTATATAGACACCGGAGGGTACTAAGGTTGTACAAAGTCGGTTATAGAGAAAGGAATCTACATATCCGAACGCCATGCTTGCCATCCACGCCAAGGAGAGTCCCATCCGGACATGGAAGAGAGTATTTTGTCTTGTATCTTCACGGCCCAATGGTCCGGCCCATGTCATACAGGCCGGATGCCCGAGGACCCCTTAATCTAGGACTCCCTCAGTGGGTTTGGAGAGGTCATGACTGTAGTTAATGTTAATCCCACTATTTTGGAAGAGTGTCAACTTTGCATGCATGTGGATCATGTTGAAAATATTTTATGTGACAGCTATTTTGTTGAATTTGCTTATGATCCCACATGCAATTATTATGAGAGAGGAAAATATGATTGTAGAAATTTTCATGTTACTAAATTACCTCCCATTATGTTGAGATTGCTATTGTTTCTTTCCGCTTCCTTGCATATTCTAGTTTTTGCTTGCTATGATAATTTGTTTGCCTATAAGATGCCTATGCATAGGAAGTATGTTAGACTTAGATGTGTTTGTCATGTGTTTCATGATGCTCTCTTTGTGCTTCAATTCTTGTCTTTCATGTGAGCAACATTGAAATTATCAATGCCTAGCTAGGGGCGTTAAACGATAGCACTTGTTGGGAGGCAACCCAATTTTATTTTTGTTTTTTACTTTTTGACCCTGTTTAGTAATAAATAATTTATCTATCCTCTGTTATGATTGTGTTTTTATGTTTTAATTTAGTGTTTGTGCCAAGTAAAACCTTCAGGATCTTCTTGGGTGATTGTTGTTTGATCTTGCTGATAAAAACAGAAAGTATGCGCTCACGAAAATAATTTTCCCTTTTTACCAGAGAGCGATAAAATACCAATTCCAACTGCAGTAGATCAATATAAAAATTATTTAGGTCTTCCTAAGTTTTCGGAATTTTTGGAGATACATAAGTACTCGAAACCTCCAGATTGCTACAGACTGTTCTGTTTTTGACAGATTCTGTTTTTCGTGTGTTGTTTGCTTATTTTGATGAATCTATGGCTAGTATCGGGGGGTATGAACCATAGAGAAGTTGGAATACAGTACGTTTAACACAAATATAAATAAAGAATGAGTTCATTACAGTACCTTAAAGTGGTGATTTATTTTCTTATACTAATGGAGCTCATGAGATTTTCTGTTGAGTTTTGTGTTGTGCAGTTTTCAAGTTTTTGGGTAAAGATTTGATGGATCTTGGAACAAGGAGTGGAAAGAGCCTAAGATTGGGGATGCCCAAGACACCCCAAGGTAAAATTCAAGGACAACCAAAATCCTAAGCTTGGGGATGCCCCAAAAGGCATCCCCTCTTTCGTCTTCGTCTATCGGTAACTTTACTTGAGGCTATATTTTTATTCACCACATGATATGTGTTTTGCTTGGAGCGTCTTGTATGATTTGAGTCTTTGCTTTTTAGTTTACCACAATCATACTTGCTGTACACACCTTTTAGGAGAGACACACATGAATCGGAATTTATTAGAATACTATATGTGCTTCACTTATATCTTTTGAGCTTGATAATTTTGCTCTAGTGCTTCACTTATATCTTTTTAGAGCATGGTGGTGGTTTTATTTTATAGAAATTATTGATCTCTCATGCTTTGCTTATATTATTTTGAGTGTCTTTTAGAATAGCAAGGTAATTTTCTTTGGTTATGAAATTAGTCCTAATATGATAGGCATCCAAGATGGGTATAATAAAAACTTTCATATAAAGTGCATTGAATACTATGAGAAGATTGATACGTGATGATTGTTTTGAGATATGAAGATGGTGATATTAGAGTCATGCTAATTGAGTAGTTGTGAATTTGAGAGATACTTGTGTTAAAGTTTGTGATTCCCGTAGCATGCGCGTGTGGTGAACCGTTATGTGATGAAGTCGGGGCATGATTTATTATTTGATTGTCTTCCTTATGAGTGGCTGTCGGGGACGAGCGATGGTCTTTTCCTGCCAATCTATCCCCCTAGGAGCATGCGCGTAGTACATTGTTTTGATAACTAATAGATTTTTTCAATAATTATGTGAGTTCTTTATGACTAATGTTGAGTCCATGGATTATACGCACTCTCACCCTTCCACCATTGCTAGCCTCTCTAGTACCACGCAGCTTTCGCCGGTACCATAAACCCACCATTTACCTTCCTCCAAACAGCCACCATACCTACCTATTATGGCATTTCCATAGCCATTCCAAGATATATTTCCATGCAACTTTCCACCCTTCCATTTATTATGACACGCTTCATCATTGTCATATTTCTTTGCATGATCATGTAATTGACATAGTATTTGTGGAAAAGCCACCGTTCACAATTTCATACATGTCACTCTTGAATCATTGCACATCCCGGTACACCGCCGAAGGCATTCACATAGAGTCATATTTTGTTCTAAGTATCGAGTTGTAATTCTTGAGTTGTAAGTAAATAAAGTGTGATGATCATCATAATTAGAGCATTGTCCCATGTGAGGAAAGAATGATGGAGACTATGATTCCCCCACAAGTCGGGATGAGACTCCGGATGAAAAAAAGAGGCCATAAAAAAAGAGAAAAGGCCCAAATAAAAAAATAAAAAATGAGAGAAAAAGAGAGAAGGGGCAATGTTACTATCCTTTTTCCACACTAGTGCTTCAAAGTAGCACCATGATCTTCATGATAGATAGTCTCCTATTTTGTCAATTTCATATACTAGTGGGAATTTTTCATTATAGAACTTGGCTTGTATATTCCAATGATGGGCTTCCTCAAAATGCCCTAGGTCTTCGTGAGCAAGCGAGTTGGATGCACACCCATGATGTCTACTACACAACCTTCTTCTTATAGACATTGTTGGGCCTCCAAGTGCAGAGGTTTGTAGGACAGTAGCAAATTTCCCTCAAGTGGATGACCTAAGGTTTATCAATCCATAGGAGGCGTAGGATGAAGATGGTCTCTCCCAAGCAACCCTGCAACCAAATAACAAAGAGTCTCGTGTGTCCCCAATAAACCCAATACAATGGTAAATTGTATAGGTGCACTAGTTCGATGAAGAGATGGTGATACAAGTGGTATATGGATAGTAGATAATGGTTTTTGTAATCTGAAAATATAAAAACAGCAAGGTAACTAATGATAAAAGTGAGCATAAACGGTATTGCAATGCTAGGAAACAAGGCCTAGGGTTCATACTTTCACTAGCGCAATTTCTCTCAACAATAATAACATAATTGGATCATATAACTATCCGTCAACATGCAACAAAGAGTCACTCCAAAGTCACTAATAGCGGAGAACAAAAGAAGAGATTATGGTAGGGTACGAAACCACCTCAAAGTTATTCTTTCCAATCAATCTGTTGGGCTATTCCTATAAGTGTCACAAACAGCCCTAGAGTTCGTACTAGAATAACATCTTAAGACACAAATCAACCAAAACCCTAATGTCACCTAGATACTCCAATGTCAGCTCAAGTATCCGTGGGTATGATTATACGATATGCATCACACAATCTCAGACTCTTCTATTCAACCAACACATAGAACCTCAAAGATTCTACCAGAGAGTCACGACGAAAATGTGTGCCAACCCCTATTCATAGGTTCATGGGAAGAACCCGCAAGTTTATCACCAAAACATACCTCAAGTGGATCAATAGAATACCCCATTGTCACCACGGGTATCCCACGCAAGACATACATCAAGTGTTCTCAAATCCTCAAAGAGTCAATCCGATAAGATAACTTCAAAGGGAAAACTCAATTCATTACAAGAGAGTAGATGGGGAGAAACATCATAGGATCCAAATATAATAGCAAAGCTCGCGATACATCAAGATCGTACCACCTCAAGAACACGAGAGAGAGAGAGATCAAACACATAGCTACCGGTACATACCCTCAGCCCTGAGGGAGAACTACTCCCTCCTCGTCATGGAGAGCGCCGGGATGATGAAGATGGCCACCGGAGAGGGATTCCCCCCCTCCGGCAGGGCGCCGGAATGGGTCTAGATTGGTTTTCGGTGGCTACGGAGGCTTCTGGCGGCGGAACTCCCGATCTATTGTGTTCCCCGATAGTTTTAGGGTATATGGATATATATATAGGCGGAAGAAATACATCAGGGAAACCACGAGGGGCCCACGAGGGTGGAGGGCGCGCCCCCTACCTCGTGGCTTCCTCGTTGATCCCCTGACGTGCACTCCAAGTCTCATGTATTGCTTTCTTTCCAAAAATAACTTTTCTGAAGGTTTCATTCCGTTTGGACTCCGTTTGATATTCCTTTTCTTCGAAACCCTAAAACAAGAAGAAAAAATAGACACTGGCACTTGGCTCTAGGTTAATAGGTTAGTCCCAAAAATAATCTAAAATAGCATATAAATGCATATAAAACATCCAAGGTTGATAATATAATATCATGGAACAATCAAAAATTATAGATACGTTGGAGACGTATCAGCATCCCCAAGCTTAATTCCTGCTCATCCTCGAGTAGGTAAATGATAAAAATAGAATTTTTTATGTGGAATGCTACCTAACATATTTATCCATGTAGTTCTCTTTATTGTGGCAAGAATATTCAGATCCATAATATTCAAGACAAAATTTTAATATTGACATAAAAATAATAATACTTCAAGCATACTAACTAAGCAATCATGTCTTCTCAAAATAACATGGCCAAAGAAAGTTCATCCCTACAAAATCATACAGTTTGGTCATGCTCCATTTTCATCACACAAGAATGCTCTCATCATGCACAACCCTGATGACAGGCCAAGCAATTGTTTCATACTTTAGTAATCTCAAACTTTTTCCAACTTTGACGAAATCATGAGCGTGAGCCATGGATATAGCACTATGGGTGGAATAGAATATAATGAGGGGGTTATGTGGAGAAGACAAAAAGGAGAAAGTCTCACATCGACGCGGCTAATCAATGGGCTAGGGAGATGCCCATCAATTGATGTCAATGCAAGGAGTAGGGATTGCCATGCAGCGGATGCACTAGAGCTATAAATGTATGAAAGCTCAACAAAAGAAACTAAGTGGGTGTGCATCCAACTTGCTTGCTCATGAAGACCTAGGGCACTTGAGGAGGCTCATTGTTGGAATATACAAGCCAAGTTCTATAATGAAAATTTCCCACTAGTATATGAAAGTGACAAAACAAGAGACTCTCTATCATGAAGATCATGGTGCTACTTTGAAGCACAAGTGTGAAAAAAAGGATAGTAGCATTGTCCCTTTTTTTTTATTTGGCCTTTTTTTCTTTTTTTATTTGGCCTTTCTTTTTTTTGCCTTTTTTTGGGACAATGCTCTACTAATGATGATCATCGCACTTCTATTTATTTACAACTCAAAGATTACAACTCGATACTAGAACAAGATATGACTCTATATGAATGCCTCCGGCGGTGTACCGGGATTGCGATGAATCAAGAGCGACATGTATGAAAAATTATGAATGGTGGCTTTGCCACAAATACGATGTCAACTACATGATCATGCAAAGCAATATGACAATGATGATGCATGTCATAATAAACGGAACGGTGGAAAGTTGCATGGCAATATATCTCGGAATGGCTATGGAAATGCCATAATAGGTAGGTATCGTGGCTGTTTTGAGGAAGATATAAGGAGGTTTATGTGTGACAGAGCATATCATATCACGGGGTTTGGATGCACTGGCGAAGTTTGCACCAACTCTTAATGTGAGAAAGGGCAATGCACGGTACCGAAGAGGCTAGCAATGATGGAAGGGTAAGAGTGCGTATAATCCATGGACTCAACATTAGTCATAAAGAACTCATATACTTATTGCAAAAATCTACAAGTCATCAAAAACCAATTATTAAACGCATGCTCCTAGGGGGTAGATTGGTAGGAAAAGACCATCGCTCGTCCCCGACCGCCACTCATAAGGAAGACAATCAAATAACACCTCATGTTTCAAATTTGTTACACAACGTTTACCATATGTGCATGCTAGGGGACTTGCAAACTTCAACACAAGTATTTATCAAATTCACAACTACTCAACTAGCACAACTTTGATATCACTATCTCCATATCTCAAAACAATCATCAAGTATCAAACTTCTCTTAGTATTCAATGCACTTTATATGATAGTTTTTATTATATCCCTCTTGGATGCCCATCATATTAGGACTAAATTCATAACCAAAGCAAATTACCATGCTGTTTAGGACTCTCAAAATAATATAAGTGATGCATGATAGATCAACTATTTCTTCAAAATAAAATCACCACCGTGCTCTAAAAAGATATAAGTTAAGCACTAGAGCAAATGACAAACTACTCCGAAAGATATAAGTGAAGATCAATGAGTAGTCGAATAATTATGAAACTATGTGAAGACTCTATAACATTTAATAATTTTAGATCTTGGTATTTTATTCAAACAGAAAGCAAAACAAAAGAAAATAAAATGACGCTCCAAGCAAAATACATATCATGTGGCGAATAAAAATATAGCTCCAAGTAAAGTTACCGATGAACGAAGATGAAAGAGGGGATGCCATCCGGGGCATCCCCAAGCTTAGGCTCTTGGTTGTCCTTGAATATTACCATGGTGTGCCTTGGGCATCCCCAAGCTTAGGCTCTTGCCACTCCTTGTTCCATAGTCCATCGAATCTTTACCCAAAACTTGAAAACTTCACAACACAAAACTTAAAAGAAAATATTTGTGAGCTCCGTTAGCGAACGAAAACAAAACACCACTTCAAGGTACTGTAATGAATTCATTCTTTATTTATATTGGTGTTAAACCTACTGTATTCCAACTTCTCTATGGTTTATAAACTCTTTTACTAGCCATAGATTCATTAAAATCAGCAAACAACACACGAAAAACAGAATCTGTCAAAAACAGAACAGTCTGTAGTAATCTGTAAATAACACAAACTTCTTGAACCCCAAAAATTCTAAAATAAATTTCTGGACGTGAGGAATTTATCTATTAATCATCTGAAAAAAGAATTAACTAAATAGCACTCTCCAATAAAAAAATGGCAGAAATTCTCGTGAGCGCTAAAGTTTCTGTTTTTACAGCAAGATCAACAAGACTTTCCCCAAGTCTTCCCAAAGGTTCTACTTGGCACAAACACTAATTAAAACATAAAAACTCAATCATAACAGAGGCTAGATAAATTATTTATTACTAAACAGGAGCAAAAAGCAAGGAACAAAAATAAAGTTGGGTTGCCTCCCAACAAGCGCTATCGTTTAACGCCCCTAGCTAGGCATGATGATTTCAATGATGCTCACATAAAGGATAAGAATTGAAAAATAAAGAGAGCATCATAAAGAATATGACTAGCACATTTAAGTATAACCCTATTCCTATGCATATGGATTTTGTGAGCAAACAACTTGTGGGAACAAGAATCAACTTGCATAGGAATGTAAAACACGCATAACTTCAAAACTTTAAGCACATAGAGAGGAAACTTGATATTATTGCAATTCCTACAAGCATATATTCCTCCCTCATAATAATTTTTAGTAGAATAATGAATGAATTCAAAAATATAACCAGCACCTAAAGCACTCTTTTCATGATCTACAAGCATAGAATTTTATTACTCCCCACACAAGCAAAATTCTTCTCATGAGTAATAGTGGGAGCAAACTCAACAAAATAATTATCATGTGAGGCATAATCCAGTTGAAAACTAAAATCATGATGACAAGTTTCATGGATATCATTATTCTTTATAGCATACAAGTCATCACAATAATCATCATAGATAGCAACCTTGTTCTCATAATCAATTGGAACCTCTTCCGGAATAGTGGATTCATCACAAAATAAAGTCATGACCTCTCCAAATCCACTTTTATCAATATAATCATCATAAATAGGAGGTATGCTTTCATCATAATAAATTTGCTCATCAAAACTTGGGGGACAAAAATTATCATCTTCATCAAAAATAGCTTCCCCAAGCTTCTGGCTTTGCATATCATTAGCATCATGGATATTCAAGGAATTCATACTAACAACATTGCAATCATGCTCATCATTAAAAGATTTAGTGCCAAAAATTTTAATGCATTCTTCTTCTAACACTTTGGCACAATTTTCCTTTCCATCATACTCACGAAAGATATTAAAAAGATGAAGCGTATGAGGCAAACTTAATTGCATAATTTTTTTTGTAGTTTTCTTTTATAAACTAAACTAGTGCTAAAACAAGAAACAAAAAGATTCGATTGGAAGATCCAAAGATATACCTTCAAGCACTCACCTCCCCAGCAACGGCGCCAGAAAAGAGCTTGATGTCTACTACACAACCTTCTTCTTGTAGACGTTGTTGGGCCTCCAAGTGTAGAGGTTTGTAGGATAGTAGAAAATTTCCCTCAAGTGGATGACGTAAGGTTTATCAATCCATAGGAGGTGTAGGATGAAGATGGTCTCTCTCAAGCAACCCCGCAACCAAATAACAAAGAGTCTCCTGTTGGGGATCGTAGCAGAATTTAAAATTTTCTACGCATCACCAAGATCAATCTATGGAGTAATCTAGCAACGAGGGGAAGGAGAGTGCATCTACATACCCTTGTAGATCGCTAAGCGGAAGCGTTCAAGTGAACGGGGTTGATGGAGTCGTACTCGTCGTGATCCAAATCACTGATGATCCTAGTGCCGAACGGATGACACCTCCGCGTTCAAGACACGTACAGCCTGGTGATGTCTCCTACGCCTTGATCCAGCAAGGGGAGAAGGATAGGTTGGGAAAGACTCCATCCAGCAGCAGCACGATGGCGTGGTGGTGGTGGAGGAGCGCGGGACTCCAGCAGGGCTTCGCCAAGCACTATGACAGACGAGGAGGGAGAGGGGTAGGGCTGCGCCAACAGGGGAGGAACTTCATGTGTTGGGCTGCCCCTTTGCCTCCACTATATATAGGGGGAGAGGGAGGGCTGCGCCCCCACCTAGGGTTTCCACCCTAGGGGTGGCGGCAGCCCCACTCCCCATCTGGGGTGGAGGCCAAGTGGGGGGGAGAGGGAGGCGCACCAGGCATGGGCCTTAGGGCCCATCTGCCCTTAGGGTTTGCCCCCTCTTCTCCCTAGGCGCATGGGCCTTGGTGGGGAGGCGCCCCAGCCCACCTAGGGGCTGGTCCCTTCTCACACTTGGCCCATGTATGCCTCCGGGGCCCATGGCCCCTCCCGGTGGACCCCCGGACCCCTCCGGTGGTCCCGGTACACTACCGGTGATGCCCGGAACACTTCCGGTGGCCAAAACAATACTTCCTATATATCAATCTTTACCTCCGGACCATTCCGGAACTCCTCGTGACGTCTGGGATCTTATCCAGGACTCCAAACAACATTCGGTAACCGCGTACATACTTTCCCTATAACCCTAGCGTCATCGAACCTTAAGTGTGTAGACCCTACGGGCTCGGGAGTCATGCAGACATGGCTGAGACAACTCTCTGGTCAATAACCAACAGCGCTGTCTGGATACCCATGTTGGCTCCCACATGCTCCACGATGATCTCATCGTATGAACCACGATGTCAAGGATTCAATCAATCCCGTATTCAATTCCCTTTGTCTAGCGGTACGATACTTGTCCGAGATTCGATCGTCGGTATCCCGATACCTTGTTCAATCTCGTTACCGGCAAGTCTCTTTACTCGTTCCGTAACACATCATCCCGTGATCAACTCCTTGATCACATTGTGCACATTATGATGATGTCCTACCGAGTGGGCCCAGAGATACCTCTCCGTTACACGGAGTGACAAATCCCAGTCTCGATTCGTGCCAACCCAACAGACACTTTCGGAGATACCTGTAGTGAACCTTTATAGCCACCCAGTTACGTTGTGACGTTTGGCACACCCAAAGCACTCCTACGGTATCCGGGATTTGCACAATCTCATGGTCTAAGGAAATGATACTTGACATTAGAAAAGCTTTAGCATACGAACCACACAATCTTTGTGCTAGGCTTAGGATTGGGTCTTGTCCATCACATCATTCTCCTAATGATGTGATCCCGTTATCAACGACATCCAATGTCCATGTTTAGGAAACCGTAACCATCTATTGATCAACGAGCTAGTCAACTAGAGGCTTTCTAGGGACATGTTGTTGTCTATGTATCCACACATGTATCTGAGTTTCCTATCGATACAATTCTAGCATGGATAATAAACGATTATCATGAACAAGGAAATATAATAATAACCAATTTATTATTGCCTCTAGGGCATATTTCCAGCAGTCTCCCACTTGCACTAGAGTCAATAATCTAGTTCACATTGCCATGTGATTAACACTCACAGATTACATCGCCATGTGACCAACATCCAAGAGTCTACTAGACTCAATGATCTAGTTCACATCACTATGTGATTAACACTCAAAGAGTTCTGGGTTTGATCATGTTATGCTTGTGAGAGAGGTTGTATTCAACGGTTCTTGCCATATTCAGATCCCTATGTATTTCGCAAAACTTTGTGTCATATCGTAGATGCTGCTACCACGTTCCACTTGGAGCTCTTCCAAATTGTTGCTCCATTATACGTATCCGGTATCTCTACTCGGAGCTATCCGGATAGGTGTTAAGCTTGCATCGACGTAACTCTTTACGTCGAACTCTTTATCACCTCCATAGCCGAGAAACATTTCCTTATTCCTCTAAGGATAATTTTGACCGCTATCTCGTGATCCACTCCTAGATCACCTTTGTACCCTCTTGCCAGACATGTGGCAAGGCACACATCTGGTGCGGTACTCAGCATGGCATACTGTATAGAGCCTATGACAAAAGCATAGGGGAAGACCTTCGTCCTTCCTCTTTCTTCTGTCGTGGTCAATCTTCGAGTCTTACTCAACTTCACACCTTACAACTCAGGCAAGTACCCCTTCTTTGACTGATCTATTTTGAACTCCTTCAAAAACATGTCAAGGTGTGTGTTCTTTGAAAGTATCATCAGGCGTTTGATCTATCTCTATAGATCTTGATGCCCAATATGTAAGCAGCTTTATCCATGTCTTCCTTTGAAAAACACTCTTCAAACAACCGTTTATGCTTTCCAGAAATTCTACATCATTTTGAATCAACAATATGTCATCCACATATACTTATCAGAAATGTTGTAGTGCTCCCACTCACTTTCTTGTATATACAAGTTTCTAGCAAACATTTTATAAACCTAAAAGCTTTGATTACTCCATCAAAGCATATATTCCGACTCCGAGATGCTTGCTCTAGTCCATAGAAGGATTGCTGGAGCCAGCATACCTTTTAGCATCCTTAGGATCGACAAAACTTTGATTGTATCACATACAACTCTTTCTTACGAAAACTTGGTAAGAAAACTTGTTTTGACATCCATCTGTAAGATTTCATAATCGAAAAATACAGCTAATGCTAACATGATTCCGACGGACTTAAGCATCGCTATGGGTGAGAAATTCTCATCATAGTCAACTCCTTGAACTTGTGAAAAGACTCTTTCCCACAAGTCGAGCTTCATAGACGGTAACATTACCGCCCACGTCCGTCTTCTTCTTAAAGATCCGTTTATCTCAATGGCTTGCCGATCATCGGTCAAGTCCACCAAAGTCCATACTTTGTTCTGATACATGGATCCTATCTCAGATTTCATGGCTTCTAACCATTTGTCGGAATACGGGCCCACCATCGCTTCTCCATAGCTCGTAGGTTCATTGTTGTCTAACAACATAATATCTAAGACAGGATTACCGTACCACTCAGGAGTAGTACATATCCTTGTCGACCTACGAGGTTCGATAGCAACTTGATCCGAAGCTTCATGATCACTATCATTAACTTCCTATTCAACAGACGTAGGCTCCACAGAAAACATCTTTCTGTGTTGCATCACTCTCTGGTTGAAGTAAAGGTTCGACAACCTCATCAAGTTCTATCTTCCTCCCACTCAATTCTTTCGTGAGAAACTCCTTCTCGAGAAAGGACCCGTTCTTAGCGACAAACAATTTTCCCTCAGATCTGAGATAGAAGGTGTACCCAATGTCACCTTTGGGTATCCTATGAAGATGTGTTTGTCCTCTTTGGGTTCGAGCTTCTCCGGCTGAAGCCTTAAGCATCATAGCCCCAAACACTAAGAAACGACAACTTTGGTTTCTTGCCAAACCAATGTTCATACGACGTCGTCTCAACGGACTTATATGGTGTCCTATCTAAAGTGAATGCAGCTGTCTCTAATGCATAACCTCAAAATAATAGTGGTAGATCGGTAAGAGACATCATAGATCGCACCATATCTCATAAGGTTCGATTACGACGTCCGGACACACCATTAACTTGTGGTGTTCCAGGTGGCTTCAACTGCGAGACAATTCCACAATGTCTTAAGTGATTGCCAAACTCATAACTCCGAAAATCCCCTTTTGATCAGATCGTAGGAACATGATCTTATTGTTATGATGATTCTTAACTTCACTCTGAAATCGCTTGAACTTTTCAAACGTTTCAGACTTGTGCTTCATTAAGTAGATATACCTATATCTACCCAAATTGTCAGTGAAGATGAGAAAATAGCGATATCCACCGCACGCTTCAATTCTCATTGGATCACATGCATCAGCATGCATGATTTCCAACAAGTCACTTGCCCGTTTCATTGTACCTAAAAACGGGGTCTTAGTCATCCTGCCGATGAGGCATGGCTCGCATGTGTCAAGTGATTCAAAATCAAGTGACTCCAAACATCCATCGACATGGAGTTTCTTCATGCATCTTACGCCAATATGACCTAAGCGGCAGTGCCACGAGAAAGTGGTACTATCATGATTAACTCTACATCTTTTAGCATGAACATGTGTATTACCACGACCGAGATTCAATGAACCATTCACATAGGGTGCATGACCATGAAAGGTATCATTCATGTAAACAGAATAACCATTATTCTCTAACTTAAATGAATGACCATATTGCAATGAACATGATCTAATCATATTCATGCTCAACGTAGACACCTGATAACATTTATCTAGGTACAATACTAATCCCGAAGGTAGATGGAGCGTGCGATGGTGATCTCATCAACTTTGGAAACACTTCCAACACACATCGTCACCTCTCCCTTAGCCAGTCTCCGTTTAGTCCGTAGCTTTTGCTTCAAGTTACCAATAATAGTAACTGAACCGGTATCCAATACCCCGGTGCTACCAGGAGTACTAGTGAGGTACACATTAATAACACGTATTTACTTTGTTGAAGTTGCCAGCCTTCTTATCTACCATGCATTTGGGGTAATTCCGCTACCAGTGACCGTTCCCCTTAGAATAGAAGCACTTAGTCTCGGGTTTGGGTTCAACCTTGGGTTCCTTCACTGGAGCGGCAACTGGTTTGCCATCCATGAAGTTTCCCTTCTAGCCCTTGCCCTTCTTGAAACTAGTGGTCTTGTTAAACCATCAACACTTGATGCTCCTTCTTGATTTCTACCTTTTGCGGTCTTAAGCACCGCAAACAGCTCCGGGATCAATTCCATCCCTTGCATGTCATAGTTCATCACGAAGGTCTAGTAGCTTAGTGATAGTGGCTAGAGAACTCTATCAATCACTATCTTATCTGGAAGTTTAACTCCCACTTGATTTAAGTGATTGTAGCACCCAGACATTCTGAGCACATGCTCACTAGCTGAGCTATTCTCCTCCATCTTGTTGGCAAAAGAACTTGTTAGAGGTCTCACACCTCTCAACACGGGCATGAGCCTGAAATCCCAATTTCAGCTCTTGGAACATCTCATATTTTCTATGGCGTTCAAAACGTCATTGGAATCCCGATTCTAAGCCGTAAAGTATGGTGCGCTAAACTATCAGGTAGTCATCAGAATGTGTCTGTCAGGTGTTCACAACATCCACAGACGATGTTGTAGGGGTTTGCACATCGAGCGGTGCATCAAAGACGTAAGCCTTCTGTGTAGTAGTGAGGACACTCCTCGGACTACGGACCTAGTCCGCATCATTGCTTACAGTATCTTTCAACTTGGTCTTTCTCTAGGAACGTATTGAAACAGGGAGCTACAACGTGAGCTATTTATCTACAACATATTTGCAAAGACAATTTAGACTATGTTCATGATAATTACGTTCATCTAATCAAATTATTCAATGAACTCCCACTCAGATAGACATCCCTGTAGTCATCTAAGTGAAACATGATTCGAGTCAACTAGGCCGTGTCCGATCATCACGTGAGACAGACTAGTCAACATCGGTGAACATCTTCATGTTGATCGTATCTTATATACGACTCATGCTCGACCTTTCGGTCTTCCGTGTTCCGAGGCCATGTCTGTACATGCTAGGCTCGTCAAGTCAACCTAAGTGTATTGCGTGTGTAAATCTAGCTTACACCCATTGTATTCGAACGTTAGAATCTATCACACCCGATCATCACGTGGTGCTTCGAAACAACAAACCTTCGCAATGGTGCATAGTTAGGGGGAACACTTTTCTTGAAATTTTAGTGAGGGATCATCTTATTTAAGCTACCGTCGTTCTAAGCAAATAAGATGTAAAACATGATAAACATCACATGCAATCAAATAGTGACATGATATGGCCAATATCATTTTGCTCCTTTTGATCTCCATCTTCGGGGCTCCATGATCATCGTTGTCACCGGCATGACACCATGATCTCCATCATCGTGTCTTCTTGAAGTTGTCTCGTCATCTATTACTTCTACTACTACGGCCAACGCTTTAGCAATAAAGTAAAGTAATTACATGACGTTTATGTTGACACGCAGGTCATAAATAAATTAAGACAACTCCTATGGCTCCTGCCGGTTTTCATACTCATCGGCATGCAAGTCATGATTCCTATTACAAGAACATGATCAATCTCATACATCACATATATCATTCATCACATCCTTTTGGCCATATCACATCACAAGGCATATGCTGCAAAAACAAGTTAGACGTCCTCTAATTGTTGTTGCATGTTTTTTTACGTGGCTGCTATAGGTTTCTAGCAAGAACGTTTCTCACCTACGCCAAAACCACAACGTGATATGCCAATTTCTATTTACCCTTCATACGGACCCTTTTCATCGAATCCGATTCGACTAAAGTGGGAGAGACAGACACCCGCTAGCCACCTTATGCAACTAGAGCATGTCAGTCGGTGGAACCAGTCTCACGTAAGAGTACATGTAAGGTCGGTCCGGGCCGCTTCATCCCACGATGCCGTCGAATCAAGATAAGACTAGTAACGGCAAGTAAATTGACAATATCGACGCCCACAACTGCTTTGTGTTCTAATCATGCATAGAAACTACGCATAGACCTAGCTCATGATGCCACTGTTGGGGATCGTAGCAGAATTTAAATTTTTCTACGCATCACCAAGATCAATCTATGGAGTAATATAACAATGAGGGGAAGGAGAGTGCATATACATACCCTTGTAGATCGCTAAGCGGAAGCGTTCAAGTGAACGGAGTTGATGGAGTCGTACTTGTCATGATCCAAATCACCGATGATCCTAGTGCCGAACGGACGGCACCTCCGCGTTCAACACACGTACAGCCCGGTGACGTCTCCTACGCCTTGATCCAGCAAGGGGAGAAGGAGAGGTTGGGGAAGACTCCATCTAGCAGCAGCACGACGGCGTGGTGGTGGTGGAGGAGCGCGGGACTCCAGCAGGGCTTCGCCAAGCACTACGAGAGACGAGGAGGGAGAGGGGTAGGGCTGCGCCAACAGGGGAGGAACTTCATGTTTTGGGCTGCCCCTTTGCCTCCACTATATATAGGGGGAGAGGGAGGGCTGCGCCCCCACCTAGGGTTTCCACCCTAGGGGTGGCGGCAGCCCCACTCCCCATCTGGGGTGGAGGCCAAGTGGGGGGGAGAGGGAGGCGCACCAGGCATGGGCCTTAGGGCCCATCTGCCCTTAGGGTTTGCCCCCTCTTCTCCCTAGGCGCATGGGCCTTGGTGGGGAGGCGCCCCAGCCCACCTAGGGGCTGGTCCCTTCTCACACTTGGCCCATGTATGCCTCCGGGGCCCATGGCCCCTCCCGGTGGACCCCCGGACCCCTCCGGTGGTCCCGGTACACTACCGGTGATGCCCGGAACACTTCCGGTGGCCAAAACAATACTTCCTATATATCAATCTTTACCTCCGGACCATTCCGGAACTCCTCGTGACGTCTGGGATCTTATCCAGGACTCCAAACAACATTCGGTAACCGCGTACATACTTTCCCTATAACCCTAGCGTCATCGAACCTTAAGTGTGTAGACCCTACGGGCTCGGGAGTCATGCAGACATGGCTGAGACAACTCTCCGGTCAATAACCAACAGCGGGATCTGGATACCCATGTTGGCTCCCACATGCTCCACGATGATCTCATCGGATGAACCACGATGTCAAGGTTTCAATCAATCCCGTATTCAATTCCCTTTGTCTAGCGGTACGATACTTGTCCGAGATTCGATCGTCGGTATCCCGATACCTTGTTCAATCTCGTTACCGGCAAGTCTCTTTACTCGTTCCGTAACACATCATCCCGTGATCAACTCCTTGATCACATTGTGCACATTATGATGATGTCCTACCGAGTGGGCCCAGAGATACCTCTCCGTTACACGGAGTGACAAATCCCAGTCTCGATTCGTGCCAACCCAATAGACACTTTCGGAGATACCTGTAGTGAACCTTTATAGCCACCCAGTTACGTTGTGACGTTTGGCACACCCAAAGCACTCCTACGGTATCCGGGAGTTGCACAATCTCATGGTCTAAGGAAATGATACTTGACATTAGAAAAGCTTTAGCATACGAACCACACAATCTTTGTGCTAGGCTTAGGATTGGGTCTTGTCCATCACATCATTCTCCTAATGATGTGATCCCGTTATCAACGACATCCAATGTCCATGGTTAGGAAACCATAACCATCTATTGATCAACGAGCTAGTCAACTAGAGGCTTACTAGGGACATGGTGTTATCTATGTATCCACACATGTATCTGAGTTTCCTATCGATACAATTCTAGCATGGATAATAAATGATTATCATGAACAAGGAAATATAATAATAACCAATTTATTATTGCCTCTAAGGCATATTTCCAACATCTCTTGTGTCCCCAAAACACCCAATAGAATGGTAAATTGCATAGGTGCACTAGTTCGGCGAAGAGATGGTGATACAAGTGGTATATGGATAGTAGATAATGGTTTTTGTAATCTGAAAATATAAAAAACAGCAAGGTAACTAATGATAAAAGTGAGCGTAAACGGTATTGCAATGCTAGGAAACAAGGCCTAGGGTTCATAATTTCACTAGTGCAAGTTCTGTCAACAATAATGACATAATTGGATCATATAACTATCCGTCAACATGCAAGAAAGAGTCACTCCAAAGTCACTAATAGCGGAGAACAAACGAAGAGATTATGGTAGGGTACGAAACCACCTGAAAGTTATTCTTTCCAATGTCACCTCGAAGTTATTCTTTCCAACGAAACAAAGAGATTATGGTTGGGATATTCCTATAAGTGTCACAAACAGCCCTAGAGTTCGTACTAGAATAACATCTTAAGACACAAATAAACCAAAACCCTAATGTCACCTAGATACTCCAATGTCACCTCAAGTATCCGTGGGTACGATTATACGATATGCATCACACAATCTTAGATTCATCTATTCAACCAACACATAGAACCTCAAAGAGTGCCCCAAAGATTCTACCAGAGAGTCACGACGAAAATGTGTGCCAACCCCTATTCATAGGTTCATGGGCGGAACCCGCAAGTTGATCACCAAAACATACATCAAGTGGATCAATAGAATACCCCATTGTCACCATGGGTATCCCACGCAACACATACATCAAGTGTTCTCAAATCCTCAAAGACTCAATTCGATAAGATAACTTCAAAGGGAAAACTCAATTCATTACAAGAGAGTAGATGGGGAGAAACATCATAGGATCCAAATATAATAGCAAAGCTCGCGATACATCAAGATCGTACCACCTCAAGAACACGAGAGAGAGAGAAATCAAACACATAGCTACTGGTACATACCCTCAGCCCCGAGGGAGAACTACTCCCTCCTCGTCATGGAGAGCGCCGGGATGATGAAGATGGCCACTGGAGAGGGATTCCCCCCCCCCTTCGGCAGGGTGCCGGAATGGGTCTAGATTGGTTTTTGGTGGCTACGGAGGCTTCTGGCAGTGGAACTATCGATCTATTGTGTTCCCCGATAGTTTTAGGGTATATGGATATATGGATATATATAGGCGGAAGAAATACATCCGGTGAACCACGATGGTGGAGGGCGCGCCCAGGGGGGTGGGCGCGCCCCCCTGCCTCGTGGCTTCCTCGTTGATCCCCTGACGTGCACTCCAAGTCTCCTGTATTGCTTTCTTTCCAAAAATAACTTTTCCAAAGGTTTCATTCCATTTGGACTCCATTTGATATTCCTTTCTTCGAAACCCTAAAACAAGAAAAAAACAGAAACTGGCACTGGGCTCTAGGTTAATAGGTTAGTCCCAAAAATCATCTAAAATAGCATATAAATGCATATAAAACATCCAAGGTTGGTAATATAATAGCATGGAACAATCAAAAATTATAGATACGTTGGAGACGTATCAGCCCACTTAGTCTCTTTTTGAGCTTCCATACACTTATAGCTCTAGTGTATCTGTTGCATGACAATACCTACTCACTCACATTGATATCTATTGATGGGCATCTCCATAGCCCGTTGATACGCCTAGTTGATGTGGGACTATCTTCTCCTTTTTATCTTCTCCACAACCACCATTCTATTCCACCTAATGTGTTATGTCCATCGCTTGCGCTCATGTATTGCATGAAGATTGAAAAAAGTTTGAGAACAGCAAAGGTATGAAAAAATTGCTTGGCTTGTCATTGGGGTTGTGCATGATTTAAATATTTTGTGTGGTGAAGATAGAGCATAGCCAGACTATATGATTTTGTAGGGATAGCTTTCTTTGGCCATGTTATTTTGAGAAGAAATGATTACTTTGTTAGTATGCTTGAAGTATTATTATTTTTATGTCAATATTAAAATTTTGTCTTGAATCTTTTGGATCTCAATATTGATGCCACAATAAAGAAAATTACATTGAAAATTATGTTAGGTAGCATTCCACATCAAAAATTCTGATTTTATCATTTACCTACTCGAGGACGAGCAGAAATTAAGCTTGGGGATGCTTGATACGTCTCCAACGTATCTATAATTTTTTATTGTTCCATGCTATTATATTATTTCTTTTGGATGTTTAATGGCCTTTAATATGCACTTTTATATTATTTTTAGGACTAACCTATTAACCAAAGGCCCAGTGCAAATTGTTATTTTTTGCCTCTTTTAGTGTTTCGCAGAAAAGGAATATCAAATGGAATCCAAACGGAATGAAACCTTCCCGAGGATCTTTCTTGGAACAAATGCAACCCAGGAGACTTGGAGTACAAGTCTGGAAGTCCGCGAAGCTTCCATGAGGCAGGGGGTGCGCCCAGGGGGGTAGGAACGCCCCCCGCCCTCGTGGCCCCACGAAGCTCCACCGACATACTTCTTTTGCCTATATATAGTCTTATACCCTGAAAACATCCAGGAGAGCCACGAAACCACTTTTCCACTGCCACAACCTTCTGTACCCGTGAGATCCCATCTGGGCCTGACGGTGTCCTGGACTAGGGGGTACTCACCACGTCATCTCCCGATCTGTTAGATTGGGCCGAGGACCCCCATTGCCGTATACTCATGGGCCAGTTCGGACAGTTGCCGCATACATGGAAGATTCCACAAGACTTGGTGATCAAGACAAGGACTCCTCCCCACCAGCGTATTCGGCTAGGACTCTTGTTATCCTAGGCCTCTGCTGCATTATATAAACCGAGGCCAGACTAGTCGATATATCATATACATACAATCATACCATAGGCTAGCTTCTAGGGTTTAGCCTCTCTGATCTCGTGGTAGATCTACTCTTGTACTACCCATATCATCAATATTAATCAAGCAGGACGTAGGGTTTTACCTCCATCAAGAGGGCCCGAACCTGGGTAAAACATCGTGTCCCCTGCCTCCTGTTACCATCCGCCTTAGACGCACAGTTCGGGACCCCCTACCCGAGATCCGCCGGTTTTGACACCGACATTGGTGCTTTCATTGAGAGTTCCACTGTGTGTTCGGCAAAAGGTTGATGGCTCGCCTGCAGATCAACTACGGCTTCGGCATCTTCGTCACCAGCTCGACTGGTCACCTTGGTTCGACCAAGGACTTTGCCCTACCTCCGATCGTCATGTTTGGATGAGGGCCTTTATAAATATCAACTCCAATCTCTATCAAGATCATGGAGGAATCATCCAGGGAGCCCGGGGGCTCAACGTCAACATTGCCCTCGGGCAACCGTGCTGTTTTTCTGGACAGCAAACTTGTGTCCGCCGCCACCACCTCCTCAAGTGTCTTTTTAACGATTGCTTCGGTGGAATTGTGCGGAATTGAGTCTACAACAACCCTGGAAAATTTCGTCGAGTTTCGATGGAGGAATCTCTGGCAATCCATGATATACCGAAGCGTTCTCAAATCTGGACGGGAATCTGGACAAGTTTAGGGTGTGGTGTCCAGCTTCTAGCTCGGGCGTCCTTTGGAAGATCCAACCGTTGATCGGTTGTGTAATTCCTATATATACCACCTCTCAAAATTTCAGCTCGATCAGACCGTCCAAACTCCGGGAACCTTCCGATTAGTGCATCACTTTTCGGATCTGTTTTCTGCGCAAAAACGAATCCGACCCGAGTTCGTCTTTTTTATGAACGGGATTTCGGACATCCTTTTGAAGGAAGTTCTGTATGGGGTATTGTGTTTTGTTCCCGAACACATCGCACTAACTTTAAAATATTTTGAACATGATCTTCAACATCATGCTGGTATCAAACTAGTCCGGCAATATTGCTCCACGGCTGCCGACCTGCGCTAGACACATCGTCACTTTATTGAGCCGAGCTCAACTTCTTCGGATCATCATCTCGGCAAGCCAAACAACAGTCTGACATCATGAAGGATAAATCATCACCAACATCGCCGCCCCATGGATTACACGGAGCGGGCATACCGGCATCGCCGCACGGTCGCTTCATCAAGCCGGCATCGACCACGTCACGACCTGCTTCGGCAGGGCCGCACTATTGCTTCTTCAAGCTGGTGTCCATCACGCCGACCTACTTCGACTCATCGGCTGACATGGAGGCTTCGACATCTCGGCTGGACTGGGGCCTTCGCCATCTCTTCATCAACCTACTCCGGACACTTCGGCGTCAGTAGCCGACCAGCTCCGTCACGTTAGCTGGACCGAGGGCTTTGCCTCGGCGAACCAACCTTTGCCAGCATTGACATGCCATCATTTTATCGCCCATCAGGCAATGGGTGTGCGGATCGAGTCCCAATTTTGGGAATCACCTTCCTTCGGATTGTTACAACAAATAAACCAGGTGCTATTAATCCCAGTATTTTTTGCTTGTTTGGGTTCATTTTTCCCAAGGAATTATTACTCTGACTTGTCCATCATATGTACACAAGTCTATCAAATGGTGGCCGCATTAACGAGGTCGCATGGTGGTTCGGTCAGTCTCCGTACATAGTCCGGCGAATGCCACATCCGGAACTCGGACCGACCTGTGAATTCAGGCTTTGCCACGCCTTTACCGCATCACGCCGATGCCCTGCATCGACATTGACTTTGGCGCCAGGCCATATTTCTTTTATTACTCACTTTGCATAAATTATTTGTTATGCAACGACTTTTTTTAATCTCCATTTTGCATCACTTTTTGTGCACAGGAAAATGATTCGGGTTGGGCAGTATCGTCAACTCGGCGTATTGACATACCACGCCACCTCGGCTAGACGGGGGGCTTCGTCAACACTTCATTACCCCATGCCGGGGACTTCAGCATCACTCTGCCGTCCTGCATTGACCGTGCTTGCCACCACTTCGGTGTGTCGAGCTCTCTGCTCCACCACCTCGGGACCGGCTTGGGGGATGGAACCTTGTCCCGCATCAAGCTCGGACCGCGTCATCAATGTCGAACACATTAATCAGCTAAGTCGCTTTCATGCTCAAAGTTTTAATTTTTAACTTGTGTTCGGTTCGACCAGGCGTTATACTTTTTTGGAAAAAAGTTGCTTGTAAAAAATCTCCTTGTCAAAAATGTGTTTGTGACATGCAAATTCAAATACCCCGTTTACTTGGGGGCTTCCTTCATGAAGCTTTTTCCTCTTGCATATGATTATACTTGTCCGGCTTCGTTCCTTGTTCGTGTATTGCGCCATAATATGCACCATATTGACTTAAGCGATTTGCAAGCTGGGTTGCCTGGCTCCTGTGCTTACCCCTACGTTCCCGATTGTTCGTCTAGGGAGTAAAGGGAGCACCTCTGCGATTGTCACGACCGGGTCCTCCGAGCTCTGACCTCAGACTGGGTGAAGCCGAAAGCTAGCTGTAACACCCTCGATGCGACTATAGCTCCCACGTGTCGAGGCACGACTTAGAGACATAATCGCATTGAAGGCATATGTCGCAAGTTAGGCAATCTTCACAACATCGCATGTAATATAAATAATAAAGGGGAGATCCGAAAACGAAGGGGTTGTTTAAATAGAGGTAGAGGGATCTAGGAGAGTCCAAATGAGGTGCGGTTTTCGGCCACGCGATCGTGATCGAACGCTCTAGATGATGGAGAAGGCTTAGGTGGGTTTTGGGCCAAATTGGAGGGGTGTTGGGCTGCAACACACACGAGGCCTTTTCGGTCCCTCGGTTAACCGTTGGAGTATCAAACGAAGTCCAAATGATACGAAACTTGACAGGCGGTCTACCGGTAGTAAACCAAGGCCGCCGGAAATGTTTAATCTCCACACACGAAAGAAAGGTAGAATTGGCCACCGGAGGAGAATGAAGCGCCGGAATGCAAAACGGACAATGGGGAAAATGCTCGAATGCAAGAGATGAACACGTATGCAAATGCAATGCACATGATGACATGATATGAGATGCATAACAATGATAACAACACACTGAGACAAAGACCCGAACCCGAGAAAATAAATATAACTAAACGCCGGAAACGGCAAGAGTTGGAGTACAAATTGGGAAAGTTACATCCGGGGTGTTACAACACTCCACCACTACGAAAGGATCTCGTCCCGAGATCTAGGACTGAAAGAACGCTGGGTACTCAGAACGGAGGTGATCTTCACGTTCCCAGGTAGCTTCACGGTCGGAATGGTGTGACCACTTGACTTTGAGAAATTTGATTGACTTGTTGCGAGTCTTGCGTTCAGTCTCTTCAAGAATAGCAACTGGGAGCTCACGATAAGAGAGATCTTCTTGGAGCTCAATGTACTCGAAGTTGACGGTGCGGTCAGGAGTCTTGAAGCACTTTCGAAGCTGAGAGACATGGAACACGTAATGAACATTTGCAAAGTTTGAAGGAAGCTCGAGTTGATAGGCGAGGTCACCTCTCTTGCTGACAATCTTGAAAGGTCCCACGTATCTAGGGGCAAGCTTCCCTTTGATACCAAAGCGACGAGTACCTTTCATAGGAGAGACACGGAGGTAAACATGATCTCCGATCTCGAAAGCCAAATCACGGTGCTTACTATCATAGTAGCTCTTCTGGCGGGATTGGGCTGCTTTGAGGTTATCACGAATGACTTTGCACATTTCTTCTGCCTCTGTGATTAAGTCATTACCCAAAAGCTGACGTTCACCGGTTTCAGACCAGTTGAGAGGGGTACGGCACTTCCTGCCATACAGAATTTCACATGGGGCCTTGCCCGAACTTGCTTGAAAACTGTTGTTGTAGGAGAATTCAGCATAAGGAAGACAATCCTCCCATTTCATGTCGAAGGAGATCACACAAGCCCTGAGCATATCTTCAAGAATCTGGTTGACACGCTCGACTTGACCGCTAGTTTGAGGATGGAAAGCTGTGCTGAAGCGGATGTTCGTGCCCATGGCCTTCTGAAAAGAATCCCAAAACTTCGAGGTAAAGATGCTACCACGGTCTGAAGAGATCACTTGTGGAATACCGTGCAGAGAGACAATACGAGAGGTATAGAGTTCCGCCAATTGAGCTGTAGTGATCGACTCTTTGATAGGCAGAAAGTGAGCCACTTTGGTGAGTTTGTCGATGACAACGAATATAGCATCATTGCCACGCTTGGACTTTGGGAACCCAGTCACGAAGTCCATTTCAATGTGGTCAAACTTCCATTCTGGAATGGCAAGAGGTTGGAGGAGACCAGCTGGCCTTTGGTGTTCTGCCTTCACTCTTCTGCAGACATCACATTCATTCACGAATTGAGCGATCTCGCGCTTCATTCGAGTCCACCAATAAGCTTGCCTGAGGTCTTGATACATCTTCGTGCTCCCAGGGTGGATGGAGAGGAGAGAATTGTGAGCCTCGTTCATGATCACTTTACGAAGGTCACCTTTGGGTACAACAATACGATCCTCGAAGAAGAGAGTGTCCTTGTCATCAAGGCGGTAGCACTTGTACTTGGACTGACTCTTGGCAATCCCAATCTTCACCTTTTTCACCATAGCATCAAGAAGCTGGGCTTGGCGAATCTGGTCTTCTAAGGTAGGAGAGACTTGAAGGTTGGCGAGGAAACCTTGAGGAACAACTTGCAGGTTTAGTTTGCGGAAAGCTTCATAAAGCTCGGGTTGATAAGGCTTGAGAATCAGACTGTTGCAGTAAGCTTTCCTGCTCAATGCGTCAGCAATCACATTAGCCTTACCTGGAGTATACTCGATACTCGGATTATACTCTTGAATCATTTCGACCCATCGAGTTTGCCTGAGGTTGAGATTAGGCTGAGTAAAGATGTACTTGAGACTCTTGTGATCAGTGAAAATGTCCACTTTTCTTCCCAATAGAAGATGTCTCCAAGTCAAAAGAGCATGCACAACTGCCGCCAACTCGAGATCATGAGTGGGGTAGTTCTTCTCATTAGGCTTCAACTGGCGAGAGGTATAAGCAACAACTTGCTTCTCTTGTACCAATACTGCGCCAAGACCTAGGAGAGAGGCATCACAAAAGACCTCGTACAGCTTGGATTCATCAGGCGGAGTTAGAACTGGAGCAGTGATCAATTTCTCTTTCAAAGTGTTGAAAGCAATATCACACTCCGGAGACCAAACGTACTTGACGTGCTTCTGGAGAAGATTAGAGAGAGGCTTCGCAATCTTAGAAAAGTTTTCAACGAATCTTCGGCAATAGCTTGCGAGACCGAGGAAGCTACGGAGTTGCTTCATGTTCTGAGGAGGTTCCCAATTCACAATTGCAGACACCTTCTCAGGATTCATGGCAATGCCCTTGGCAGAGATGATATGACCAAGATAAAGAACCTCATCAAGCCAAAATTCACACTTGGAGAACTTATCGTAGAACTTGTGTTCCCTGAGCTTATCAAGAACCAAACGCAAGTGCTTGGCATGATCTTCCTTGTTCTTCGAGAAAACCAGAATGTCGTCGAGGTAGACCAAAACGAAGTCATTGGTGTAGGTGTTGAAGATGAAGTTCATCATACGAGAGAAAGTCGGAGGAGCGTTGACGAGACCAAAAGACATGACAGTGTATTCATATGAACCAAAGCTTGTCCTGAAAGCCGTCTTGGGAATATCTTGCTACGGATTCGAATCTGATGATAACCCATATGGAGATCAAGCTTGGAGAATACTTGGGCACCTTTGAGTTGTTCGAACAGCTCATTGATGTTGGGAAGTGGGTATTTGTTCTTGATGGTCTTCTTGTTCACTGGACGGTAATCAACACAAAGTCGGTCCGTGCCATCCTTCTTCTTCACAAAAAGAACACCACAACCCCACGGAGAAGAACTAGGCCGGATGAGACCCATTTTCTCTTGAATATCGAGTTTCTTCTTCAGCTCCTTCAACTCTTCAGGTCCGAGCTTGTAAGGACGTTTGCACACAGGTTCCGTGCCAGGCTCAAGATCAATAACGAATTCAACTGGCCGGTGCGGAGGCATTCCTGGAAGCTCTTCTGGAAAGACGTCTTGATATTCGCAAACGACTGGAATTTGAGAGATGGCATCCAATTCACCCTTCTCATTGAGAGAAAACAGACGAATGGTATCATCACGAGCGGCAAAGACAATTACATCCTCAGATGAATGAGTCAATTGAATCTGCCTGGCTGCACAATCAAGCTAAGCCTTGTTCTTAGAAAGCCAATCCATTCCGAGAATAAGATCAATATCCGAGTTGCCAAGAACCATTGGAGAAGAAAGAAACTTGTAGTAACCCAAAGTGATAGTAACATCCGGAGCCATCATTTTGGTGTTCATGAACAAACCCGGAGAAGAAACCGCTATCGTCTTAGGCAAATCAATAGTATGCACATCATGCATAGAAGCAAAAGGCTTCGATAAAAACGATAAAGATGCACAAGTGTCAAAAAGAACTCTTGCGGGAATGTCATTAACAGGAAGGTTACCCATGATCACATCTGGTGAGTCCTCTGCCTGAGCTGCATTCAGCAAGTTGACCTTGGCGGACTTGGGGTTATGCTTGACCACAGCTGTACTTGCCGATCTGACAGGAGGAGGAGGAGGAAGACGCCTCTGATTGAAACACTTGTTGGCATAGTGACCCTTCTGTTGGCACTTGTTGCACGTGACCTCTGAAAGCGGACGGTGATACGGAGCACTTGATCTTGGAGCTTGAGACGAAGTCTTGTTCTGAAAGCCAGGGTTGGGTGGGTGGGAAGAACCACTTCCACCTTTGCTCTTCTGCTGATACGGCTGACGGAACGGAGGAGGAGGAAGCCAATACTTCTGCTGCTTGGCCACTTGAGTAGAGGAAGGAGTAACATCTCTGACTCGCTTCTTGGAAGCATCACACCTCAACTGAGCAGCCTCTTGCTTCAGTGCCATGTTGTAGAACTCATCGTATCTCAAGGGCTCAAAGAGAACAAGAGCTAGCTGAATTTCTTCTCTGAGACCACCCCTGAACTGGTATATCATGCTCTTCTCATCAGGCACGTCCTGCTTGGCAAAGCGGGCGAGCTTCTGGAACAACTTGTTGTAGTCATAGACAGACAAAGAGCCTTGCTTCAGGTTGCGGAATTCCTCACGCTTGCTTTCAACCACGCTCTGGGGAATATGATGAGCTCGGAAATCTCGACGGAAATCATCCCAAGTGATAACACGTCCATCTCTGGAGTCCTTGTACTGTTGGAACCATTCTGCAGCTTGATCTTTGAGTTGGAAGGAAGCGAACTTGACAAAGTCCTCAGGCCTGACGTTACTGCACTCGAAATGCTTGCACAGATCCACAAGCCAATCGTCAGCATCGGTTGCCTCAACACAATTGCTGAAAGTCTTTGGCCATTAGCAAGGAACTGGTTGAGTGTAGAAAAGTGATTCTGATTGCTGCCTTGATTCCCTTGGTTGCCTTGATTGCGCTCTTGAAGAATTTGCATGATCAACTATGTGTTTTCATTGGTTGCGGCCATCACAGCTTGCCATGCCTCCGGAGGAGGGGGAGGTGGTGGCGGATCAGGATTCGGAGTCGTGCGCGTTGGAGGAGCCATCCTGAAGAGGTTGACCACCATTAGCACATAGACAGACAAATATTGAAGCTGAATCCAACGGAATGAAAATTGCAACATATAGTCTTCACATCTGAACAAAATGAACGAATGCATTCCTCTTGAAATGGCCACATATCCATAAATTGAGAAGCCACATAGAATTAAGGTAGAGAAATAAAACAACAAGGTACGGATCAAGAACGAATAATCGGTAAGAAATCCCCATCTCAAACCAATATCCGTGGAAGAAGAACTAGAGCTACTAGAATTCCCACCTATGAAACTCCCGAACCTTTCCGGTTATGCAATCAGGTGTTGGGGATACAGGGGAAGTATAATATCTCACCCAAACTAGCAAATCCTACATCCAGCTGTATCCATCCTTCAACACATAACCAAGAAACCTTCGGAAACCATCTACCTCAACCTTCGAAAAGCATCCGTTATACAAGTTATGGCGATACTCCCGAACTCCCGCCCCAGTACTGGGTGGCGTCGAGGTTATCTCACCAACGAACTGCATAAAAGAGATTTTTGATGTCGGCGTACTAAACTCAGGTATTCCAGAACTGCAACAATAAAATTATGATGACAACACCTCAGAGCTCAACTCCCCGGGACACTTCCACTAAACCCATGACAGGAGGGACCAAGACAATGTTCTCATCATAAAACCATCGGAACAATTCCAAGATACCCGCGTGATCCTAAAAACATTTTTAGTGAAATTTGAGAAGAGAAGAGTCAAAACTCTACATCAGGATGCCTTACCAGAGCGATGAGGAGAATGGGAAGTAAAAAAGAATTCCTAAACTCTCCGATATATAATTCCTAAATGACTCAAAACATTTTTCTAGACACAACTTGGCCGCTAAAAACGATCAAGCAATGGGGCTCCTAAGGTCGGGGAAGGCTCTGATTACCAACTTGTAACACCCTCGATGCAACTATAGCTCCCACGTGTTGAGGCACGACTTAGAGACATAACCGCATTGAAGGCATATGTCGCAAGTTAGGGAATCTTAACAACATCCCATGTAATATAAATAATAAAGGGGAGATCCGAAAACGGAGGGGTTCTTTAAATAGAGGTAGAGGGAGCTAGGAGAGTCCAAATGAGGTGCGGTTTTCGGCCATGCGATCGTGATCGAACACTCTAGATGATGGAGAATGCTTAGGTGGGTTTTGGGCCAAATTGGAGGGGTGTTGGGCTGCAACACACACGAGGCCTTTTCGGTCCCTCGGTTAACCGTTGGAGTATCAAACGAAGTCCAAATGATACGAAACTTGACAGGCGGTCTACCGGTAGTAAACCAAGGCCGCTTGGCAAGTCTTGGTCCAATCTGGAAATGTTTAATCCCCACACACGAAAGAAAGGTAGAATTGGCCACCGGAGGAGAATGAAGCGTCGGAATGCAAAACGGACAACGAGGAAAATGCTCGAATGCAAGAGATGAACATGTATGCAAATGAAATGCACATGATGACATGATATGAGATGCATAACAACGATAACAACACACTGAGACAAAGACCCAAACCCGAGAAAATAAATATAACTTAACGCCGGAAACGGCAAGAGTTGGAGTACAAATTGGGAAAGTTACATCCGGGGTGTTACACTAGCGCTCTTATTATTTTCAATCATGGTCGGCACACAACGGAACTCATGAGTACAAAAAATCTATTGCACAAGTCTCATAGTAATAATGAGCACTGAAGAAAGGTATCGGTGGGGGTACTATTTTCTTCGAAGATGTTCTTACACTTTGTTAGTAATATAGCATAAGTTCCCTGAGCGCGCTTTGTCTGTTACAGCCTTATGGCCAGATTGCCTGGTCATCGGAAACACCGTCAATACTCTCGACAGGCGGAGTACATGACACTTTTCGGCACTTGGCCGAAGAGGGAGAAGCCGACGGTCGGTTAAGACACGTTTAAAGTTCGGGTGAACACAAATATGATATAACTACTTCGGTACATACAATCATTATACATAAAATTCTTTTACCCAAGTCACTTGGGGGCTCCTAAAATTTATATGAGCTATTTTATAGTAAATGTGTTTTCTTCTTGGTCGTTGCAAAGTCTTTTTCTACCGCTCCTTTTTCGACGTGAGTGTGTGGTCAATAGCGAGATAACCCATTTTATCTCTAGTGATCGCTCGTGTTTAGTTCGCTAAACTGGTCTAACGAGAAACACTCCGCCTTCAGGATAGGAGGCTACAGCCGTAGGCTGACCCGCTTGAAGTCTTGAGATCGGATGTGTCATATTAATGCATGACAGAAACACAATTTTTTTCCCAATTTTCGGATTGGCACCGAACACTTGATCTTGTTCGGACGTCAAGTTTTTACTGACGTTTTTTGGTTTTCCAAGCTTATGGCACTTTTAAACTATTTGTGCGTTTCCAGCATTAGTCTCGCAGTGCAACGCCGGACACCTTTAGGGATCCGGCAAAAACATTCTCGGATATTTCTATATATGCATCGGTTTCGAATTGTGTCTTCGGTCAATAGTTGGGTTGCCCGGCTCCTGTGCTTGCCTCCTACGTTCCGCTTTGTTCGGCTAGGTGTGCAAAGGGAGAACCACTGCGATTGTGCTTCCAGCTCGCATGGTCAAGCACCTCAGTGGAGAAAGCCGAAAACTGACTGTCACAATAGGCGTAAACTGGTCAGCGATCCGATGACTATATTAAATAACGGGAAGTTCATAGCATTGGCCGAAGTGTTTACGGCTTGACCTCGGATGTCGCCGAACATTAACCGGGGGCTCATAGCTAGCTTCCCCAGTTTAAATCTCCTATGATTAAAGGAAAGTTATAAAGCCCGCATATCTGATTACTTCGTTTCTGCTAACACAACCGCCTCCGGGCACCGAGACACCGGCTAAGGGTTGTTTTGTTAGTGCGGAAACACCCTACGTAGTATCTACCAAGGGGTAGAAGCCGACAATGGGCCACTTTCAACTGATAAACGGTCACAATGGAGTCAAAAGAATGATGTAAAGTACTTATATACATAGAATCATTACACATAATCTGTGATTTTACTCTGGATATCGATCCTTAATTCGGCCACCCGTGCCCACATTAAGGCTCGGGGGCTAATGGGCTTTGCGCTCATTATTTACAAAAATTAAAGGGGCACATCGATCCCCTGATCTGGTGTTGCCACCTGACCAGTGTCTCGGGGGCTACTGCATTGCCTGTTTCAATGCAGAAAATTCCAAATGCCAAGTGTTCGGCTTGACCAAACTATGGGCAAACGTGTCTTCGGATAACAATAGGTACCATTTGGACCTATTCGGCGTCAAGCTAAATAAATTACGACAACTTTTCAAGACCCTCTCTCAAGGGCCCGTTCGCTGATCACTATTATCTCTAATATATTACACTGTGTTTTTATTCCTATGTATGCTGCTGAGCTAGGAGTTGATCCTCAGGCCGATTTCACGCATCGGCCCGAGTCTCAGGGGCTACTCAGAACAGCGGTTTCATGTTTTCCTTCAGGTGCATCTCGGGTTTTAGACCGACACACACCTTAAGGGCTACTGGATATACATATACCGGTTATATGTCTCGGCAGAGAATAAATTGCACCAATAAAAAATATATTCACAAAATATCAGCCCGCTGTCGGGTGGTGCACCACCTCGGAAGCAGTCCGGCATAAAGCTCGGGCGCTAGTGGCTGGCTCCATAGAGGGCATTTCCAGCATTAAGCTCGGCTAAGTTCCTTCAACTTTTTTGGACCAAGATGATCTATGGCATCTTGGATATAGTCCGGCGTTGGAGCTTGGACATAGTCCGGCATTGGAGCTCGGATACATTTCGGCGTTGGAGCTCGGAAGCAGTCCGGCATTGGTGCTCGGCTGCAAAAGATACCTCGAATGCAGTCCGGCGTTAGAGCTCGGAGCAAGAGGACACTGCTTCAAACCCGAGGTGTGGCATAAAAATAACAAGGCATTGATAAAGGCTGGAAACTTAAAGGGGCTCCTCAGATACCCGATGTGTAAACTCGTCGAACGCATTTCGGCGATCCTCAAGATCGAAGATGAGAAGATTTGTTGAACCAGTTTTCAAGAATGACAACCGAAGATGAAGAACAGTTCGGAAGAATCGAGGAGCATCCCTAACTTGAAGACTGGTTTAGGGGGCTACTGACGGTGTCCTGGACTAGGGGGTACTCACCACGTCATCTCCCGATCCGTTAGATTGGGCCGAGGACCCCCATGGCCGTATACTCATGGGCCAGTTCGGACAGTTGCCGCATACATGTAAGCATTGTTGACGAAATCGTTAACTGGTAGTTGCTCGGTCGGCTGGTGAGTAGGGGATTAATAGGCTAATCGACAAGTTAATCAGCCATTTAATCAATTAATCGGACGATTTATTGGGTAATCGGCTACTCGGGGACCCTATGAGTAGGGATTAATCGGTAAGTTAACTGGCTAATCGGATGAATTATTGAACAGGGCATGGAAGATTCCACAAGACTTGGTGATCAAGACAAGGACTCCTCCCCACCGGCGTATTCGGCTACGACTCTTGTTATCCTAGGCCTCTGGTGCATTATATAAACCGAGGCCAGGCTAGTCGATATATCATATACATACAATCATACCATAGGCTAGCTTCTAGGGTTTAGCCTCTCTGATCTCGTGGTAGATCTACTCTTGTACTACCCATATCATCAATATTAATCAAGCAGGACGTAGGGTTTTACCTCCATCAAGAGGGCCCGAACCTGGGTAAAACATCATGTCCCCTGCCTCCTGTTACCATCCTCCTTAGACGCACAGTTCGGGACCCCCTACCCGAGATCCGCCGGTTTTGACACCGACAGGGACCTTTTCCAGTGATCTTTCGGACGGGGATTCGATCACGGAGGGCTTCTACATCAACACCATAGCCTCTTCGATGATGTGTGAGTAGTTTACCACAGACCTTCAGGTCCATCGTTATTAGCTAGATGGCTTCTTCTCTCTGTTTGGTTCTCAATACAAAGTTCTCCTCAATGTTCTTGGAGATCTATTCGATGTAATACTCTTTTGTGGTGTGTTTACCAAGATCGGATGAATTGTGGGTTTATTAATTTGATTATTATGAATATTATTTGGTTCTTCTTTGAATTCTTACATGCATGATTTGATATCTTTGCAAGTCTCTTCTAATTATCGGTTTAGTTTGGCCTACTAGATTGATCTTTCTTGCAATGGGAGAAGTGCTTGGCTTTGGGTTCAATCTTGCGGTGTCCTTTCCCAGTGACAGCAGGGACAACAAAGCACGTATTGTATTGTTGCCATCAAGGATAAAAAAGATGGGGTTTATATCATATTGCTTGCTTTTATCCCTCTACATCATGTCATCTTGCCTAATGCGTTACTCTGTTCTTATGAACTTAATACTCTAAATGCATGCTGGATAGCGGTAGATGTGTGGAGTAATAGTAGTAGATGCAGAATTGTTTCAATCTACTTGACACGGGCGTGATGCCTATATTCATGATCATTGCCTTAGATATCATCATAACTATGCGCTTTTCTATCAATTGCTCGGCAATAATTTGTTCACCCACCGTAATATATGCTATCATGAGAGAAGCCACTAGTGAAACCTATGGCTCCCGGGTCTACTTTACATCTTATAAGTTTCCGATCTATAATTCTAGTTTACTGTTTATATTGCAATCTTTATTTTCCAATCTATACAACAAAAATACCAAAAATATTTATCTTATTATCTTTATCAGATCTCACTTTTGCAAGTGGTTGTGAAGGGATTGACAACCCCTTTATCGCGTTGGTTGCAAGGTTATTGATTCTTTGTGCAGGTACTAGGCTACTTGCATGTAGTCTCCTACTGGATAGATACCTTGGTTCTCAAAAACAGAGGGAAATACTTACGCTACTTTGCTGCATCACCCTTTCCTCTTCAAGGGAAACCAACGCATGATCAAGAGGTAGCAGAACACAACTCCATTTCGTCCTATTACTGTTGTCGGCGTTCTGGGAACGGGGTCCCCAGACTTGCCTGCCTGCGGCCCGCAGAGTGGCTCCACCAGCGGCCTTGTATGGCCCATCTTCACCAATAAACAATCAAGACCCTCGTGAGGGGCCAAGCCTCGCGAGGTGGACGGTGCAAGACCTCCTCAGGGGCTGCCTCACCAGGCTGGCTCGCGAGGGGCGGAGAGATCAAGGCAAGGGACCCCTCGCGAGGTTCCTGTGACGCAAGCCATGACGACTAGAGCCAGGCGGGTGCCAGCATGCACAGTGTCCTCGTTTCCTCTTTGGTGCTAAAGAGGCAAGCGCAGGCGAGGAGTCCCGAGGCATCAGGCAAAGGTTTCCATATCGGTGCAACAAGACCAAGACCGGCAGGACGGTAGGACGAAGGTCACCGTGGAGCCCAAGACGGCGTCACCACCAGAGCCTTTGGCAGGCGCAGACTACTTTTGTCAGGATAGCTTGTACTAGTTGTCTCCCTTCAAATTTGGCCGTTGTGGGATCCCTTCCCGCTCAATATTTGGGAAGAGGACCAGGGCCTCTATAAATAGGACTAGCCACCACCATAGAGAGGGAGGTGAATTAGGATCAGAGAGAGAGAAGAGAGAGAGAGAGAGAGAGAGAGAGAGAGAGAGAGCATCAACTCACCAAGTGCAAGAACACCTCACCTCGCGAGGCTGTTCTTCCCTTGTAACTGTTCATCCTCAGCCCAAGAGGCAATACACCACACCACACTGGAGTAGGGTATTACACCACAACGGTGGCCCGAACCAGTATAAATCTTGTGTTTCGTATTCTTTGGGTTCATCGAGTTAGGCCGTGAGATCATGGAGTGTGCGAGCTAGAGAGGGGGAGATATCTTTGTGCACACCCCAGTGTTCGAACCTCAAGAGTTTTGCCGGAACCCGAAATCCGACATTTGGCGCGCCAGGTAGGGGTGCGCCGAAGCCTTCTCCTTTGTCAATCCACGCTTCACCACTCCACCAAGTTCATGGCCGACGCTTGCCGGGCCCGCGTTGGGCGCCGGGCCGCTGTCGCCACCTGTGTCGCTCAAACTGCCCCTATTGGCGGACCTCCCCGTCGTTCTCCATCACCCGCCGCCAACACCGCCACCGGCCCGGCAGCAAATGAGCAGCAAGCCTCTTCACTGCACCCCATTATGTGGCGAGACGGTCGCACCGCCACCCCGTCGCTAACTCCGGCCGTCTCATCGTCTCACGCTCGCCGCGCCCCCACAGACACGCAGGCCATGCTGCTCATGGCACGCGAGCTCCTGCGCTACCGCCTGGTCTACGACCTCTACGAGGACTGGCCAAACCGCATCGCCGAGCTCGTCACCGCCATGGGGGGCTCTCCTGCACCATCCCTCTCGATGGCTCGCCCGCCCCCGGCTACGGGCGTTGTGGCTCACGGAGTGCCTCTGCCTCCTCCGCAAAAAGATGGCGCCCTCGCGTCGGGGCGTGCGGCTCATGGAGCGCCTCCGCCTCCCCCGCGTCAAGACGGCATCCTCGCTCCAAGATGTGCGGTCCCGCGGTGCGATCCCCCGTGTCGTGTGCCCGTGCACGAAGAAAGAAGCTGCCAAAAGATTCCCCGTCTACAAGAAAACGCTCCGCCGCTCCCTGCACCACTACATCAAGATCGCTTGCTGCGGTAGGGCCATGTGCCACTTGCCGTGGCGGCGCCGGGACGCCAAGGTCAAGCTCCGCCTCCACGATGAGCCCCGGTGGCCACAGCGGGCTGCCGCGCCTTTACTCGTGAGCTGCGTAGCGTCGTCTGGCCAGGCAAGTTCAAGCCGGATCTGCCTCCTCGCTACAACGGCACCCCGAACCTGCGGAGTTCTTGTAGCTGTACAAGCTGAGAATCGAGGCGGCTAATGGCAATGAAAAGGTCATGGTGAAATGGTTTCCCATGGCTCTCAAGGACGGTGCTCGCTAATGGCTCCTGAACCTGCCCCCAGGCTCGATTTCCTCCTGGGATGAGATGCACAACCACTTTATCACCAACTTCCAGGGCACGCGCGACCGCCCCCCGGTCGCAGGTGACCTGCGCCGCATCAAGCAACAACCGGGAGAAACCCTGCGGAATTACATCCAGCGCTTCAACAACGCGTGTATCAAGATCCCCAGGGTGACGGACGAGGCCATCATCTTAGTGTTTTTTGACGGCGTACGTGACATCAAGATGAAGGACGAGCTCGCCATCCATGAGGATCTGTTCACGACTTTGGAGCTATTCAATATAGCAACCAAGTGTGCAAGAGCTGAGGAGGGGCGTCTCTCCCTCCTCGAGCTCCCTGCTGCGGATCCAGAGGAGAAGAAGGCCAAGGTCAAGGACGTGAAGCGCAAAGGAGTGGCCGTACTCGCAGCAGAACTGGACACCAAACGCGGCCGAGATCTTCCCGAGTCGTCCAAGGGCAGCCGTACGTTCTGTGCCTTCCACAATGTGCGCATGCACAACACCAACGATTGTCAAGAGCTCAGGGCCATTCGAGATGGACGCTTCGGTCGACACCCCAAGCGCAATGACCGGGGCTACAACCGAGGAGGCGGATGAGGTGGAGGACGTTGGGACGACCATGGGCCCCACCAGGAGTGGCGTGACCAGCCTCGCGAGGATCGTTGGCAGGACCAGCCTCGTGAGGGCGCCTGGAGGGACCAGCCTCGCGAGGACCATCCTCAGGGCAACCCTGGTCTCCCTCCGCTGCCGCCGCCAAGAAGGAACGACGACCATCAACTGGACGAAGGGGCTGGGGGCTTCGAGGAGCCGCGCGCCATCGCCTGCATCTTGGGTGGCGCTCAGGCCCTAGACTCCCAACGGATCATCAAACAGTTCTCTCGCGAAGTGAATGCAGCCCTCCCCAAGCTCGAGACTACGCACCCGCTCAGGTGGTCCAGGTATGTCATCACCTTTAGCTCGGTGGACCAGCTCAAGTGCGCGGCAACCGGTGGCGTCCTCCTGATGCTTTATTCAATCGTCATCAGCAATGTCCAGGTCACCAAGACCCTCATCGACGGCGGCGCAGGGCTCAGTGTCCTGTCCGTCGAGACGTTCGACAGCCTTGAATTGCCATATGATCAGCTCCAGCCCACCAAGCCTTTCTCAGGAGTAACAGACGGCTCCACCACCCCCATAGGGCAAGTTCGCCTCCCTGTCACCTTCGGTCAGCACGACAACTACCACACCGAGCTTGTCGACTTCGACGTCGCCCACATCTGCCTGCCATACAATGCCATCCTCGGGTACCCAGTGCTGGCCAAATTCATGGCAGTCACCCACCATGGCTACAACGTCCTCAAGATGCCGGGAAGTGGCGGAATCATCACAGTCCCCTGCGAAGAAAGAGACGCGGTGTGCTGCCTCAAGCACGCATTCCAAGCTGCATCAATCGAAGACCCTGACAGCGCGGGTGCGTAGTACCCTCCTGAGGCCAATCCCAAGAAGAAGAAGCAGCTACTCCGCACTGGGCCTGAAGGGAGCGGCACCTCCAGCGGCGCCATTTCAGGATCTGCGCCAGCACCTGGGGCACCTCCATCCCTCGCATAGGGAGGCGCACCCGGCGCCGTCCTTTGGCAGGGCTCGGGGGATCTCTTCTGGAGGGCCTCGGACCTGGCCAACATCACGAGGCAGGCGCTCGGGAACCACGTGGAGGCGTGCTTCGTGGCACGTTTCCCTCAGGACACACCGGGTGAGGAGCACCCGGCTCTTAGGAGTTCATCAACAAGGCATCTCAGGAGCTTCAGGAAGCGAGAGCAATAGGCGGCGACCGCCGCTCACCTGGCGCTGCTCCCCACCCAGGAGAGGGTGGCGAGCTGCGCGTTTGCATCGACATCCCAGGGCTCAATAGGGCCGCATCTCAGGAGCGCTTCTGGCCTTCGCGTGATGGACGGTGTGAGGTTCCACCTCACAGCTACGTTCGTATGCCGTTCGGCCTACCGAGCATAGTAGCCGCCTTCCAGCGCAACCTACAGAGCACCCTGGCGGGTCAGGAGGCCAGGCATCACGTAGTCTTGGCGGATATGGAGATGGTCCTCAAGAGGCCACCCGAGCCTCCAGAGCCTCCCGAGGCTTAGGTTCTCGACAGCTCGTGAGGAGCGGCTTCTTCAGCGCATGTCTTCGGCTGTCCCAGCACTCCTTCAGCAACCCAACTAGGTGACATCTTTCCAAGTTCATATAGCTGGGAGCGTCCCTGGGGCTGCATCATTCCCAGTCCACGTGGGTCTGTCCCTGTGGCATGTATCCATTTGCATCTTTAGTTCACCTCTCTAGGGGCGCCCCTCGGGCTGCATCATCCCCAGGCCGCTCAGGTCCGACCCGGTGGCATGTATCGTTCTCGCATTTACCTAAGCCAGTTTGCTTCTCATGCATAATCTACCTATGGTTAGCACTTGCTTAATTGTCACCCCCCATGGGAGCCACGCGCCGATTGTCTTTCTTCAGGATCCTTCGCATAAGAAGGCTAGGCACGGCGTCTGTGCTCGGGCCCGTCCCTGCAGCTTCAATAAATCCAACGACCGAGCTCTGTCTGGCATGCTGGCCCTATTCACATCACCTCCTAGAGTCGTTGGTGCTTGTCCTTCTCGCGTGATAACCTCAGGAAATTCATTCGGCGCAGGTTGTCTGACCATCTCACAGGAACGCCACAGCCTCAAGAACCAAGACCAGGCGCAACCTGCCTTGAGGTAGGGCCTCATGAGTCCTGTGCTGGCTCACGAGTGCCCAGATACACCTCGTCTAGCCCTACCGTGCAAGCCCCGTGCTAGGGCAGGGTTGTACACGCCCCATGGGCTCTCCGTGGTAGGGTGTCCCCTCCCACGTGCCAGTGGGAGAACCATGCTCCGCGCTGGCAGTCGACACTACTGAGGAGCGGCTATGCCCGTGCAAGAGCGGAAGCGCTATGCCCCGCGCTAGTGATAAACAACTAAGGGCAGCCTCACGGCCGTATCAACCTCAGGGAGCCTCTGAGCTCGGTGTCTGGCTCCGTTGCAACACCTCCCTTCGGGAGTGTCGCATGAGGGGGCTGGGCACGGGGGTTACGCTTAGGTCACGCCCAAGCGTACGCCACCCTTCCAGGTCCCTTGGACCTGGTCGTCGCGTGCCCTCCCAAGCGGAGCCAAGGTACGAAGGTCGTTTGAGCGTCAAGGGGGACTCCTGAGCATCGCAACTCAGGAGCCTCACTGACCACGTAGCCCCTCACTCCTTGGTCCGTCCTGGTGATCCGATCGGCCCAATGGCGGCTGAGGTATGCGCGGGGTCGGGCCCTGTTGACGTAGAACACTAGACCTACTCCTAGATCTCCTTTCTATAAGTTGTTTGCACGTCAACGGGGACTCCTGAGCGCCGCGACTCAGGAGCCTAACTGATCACATAGCCCCTCACTCCTTGGTCCGTCCTGGTGATCTGGACGGACCAACGGCAGTTGAGGTATGCGCGGGGTCGGGCCCTGCCGACGTAGAACTTAAAGCAAATAGAAAGGAAATCGCAGAATTTCAAAGCAAATATTACAGGACATATTGTTCCCCTGAAATCAAACGCGAGTTTTACGCCTCCACGAGGCATGGTGCATATTGCATAAATTTAAATAGGAAAGGAGCCGCCAACAAGTTGTCTCGTCATCCATGGATGCCGCCGTCGCCTACAAGGGATGCTTCTTCTCCAACAGCGTCGCCTTCACCTGCACCACCAGCCGGAGTTGCAGGATCGGTAGCACCGCCGGCCGGAGGCGCAGGAGTGAAGGTGTGGAACCTCTTCAGCAGGGCCTCCACCTGACCCTTCACAGCTGCTACAGCGGCCTCGTAATGCTCATTCTTCACAGTCTCCAGCAGCTCGTCAAGGCAGGCAGCAGGATCGCTAAGGTGGAGGTGGCTGAAGACGCGCATCAGCGTGGCTGAGGAGAGAACGTGGGCTTCTCCCTCCGCCATGGGGCCGATGCCGCTCACAACGTCCTCCAGCGCACCAACCAGATAAGGAACCAGCTGGTTGGGGCCCTCGTCGTTGGCAACCAGCGGCTACTCCAAGCCCTTCTCCTAGAGCGACTTCAGCGTCGTCCGAGCCTTCTCTTCAAGGAGCTTGAAGGCCGCGTGGTCCTCAGCCAGGACCTTTGCCTTGGTGTCAAGCTCGGCCTCCTCCGCCTTCAGCTTCTGCTCCAACTCCTCCAGCCAGCCGCACTCTATGGCCTGCGCCTTCGCCAACTGCTCCAGTTTGGCGTCACGATCCTTGACGGCGTCCTCTCGGGCTTTCATCTTCTCCTCATCCTCCTTGCGGCCTCAGGCTTCTTTCGCGCGCTCCCTCCGCACTGTCTCCAGCTCAACCGCCAGTGGACGGCAGCGGTCCTGGGCGGCCTCAGCATCCTTCAGCGCCACCTCGCAGGCGGCCACAGCCTGAGCGATGGCTTCCCTGTCCTTCTCGGAGTCAGTAGCAGCATGGTTCAGTGTTGCCCGGACAGATGCATCGGAGTGCAGCCAGCAAGCGACTAGCTCCAGGCATCCGGCCAACAGGCGGCGGTTGGTGCCCTGAAGATCTTCTCGCAGCAGGGCCATCATAGGAAGAGCCCGCTCCAGGACGTCGGGAGAGACAGAAGAACCCGGGGACGGCAATGCAGCAGGAGGGGGAGGAGGCATCGTCATCACCATGGCCTAAGAGGCCAAAGGCTCCTAAGCCTCGGGGACCCCAGCGCCTGAGCCGGACGCTGGCACCTCCGGAGCCAGCGGGGCCACGGGGGCTGACTCCTCCCAAGGATGCTCCACCCAGCCTCGCAAGGATGATTGAGCTGGAGAGGCACAAGTGCCATCGCCGCCCTTACTCATGGAGAGGGGTGCGGCCACAGGAGGCGATCTGGGCTCGATCAGTACCACCTCGCACTCCCTTCTCCTCTTCGCCGCAGGTGTCGGCCTAGTTGCACAACGAAGAAGAGTTAGAAACGAGTAGCAGAAACAAGAACAAGGCAGGACGAGAACACTTACTGGTCCACCGTGACATAGTCCCTTCGCTTCATAAGCTTGAAGCCAGAGAGCTTCACAGCCTGAGGCGCGGGCACGCTGGCTACGGGAGCAGAAGCAGGGGTAGCAGCTGGACCGGAAGCAGCTCCAGGCGGCGGTGAGGCAGGAGCGTCGTCCTGGGAGAGCAGCGCCAACCTACCCTTCGTCGGAACCACGGGCGTCTCCTCTCTCTCCAGAAGGACGACGGCATTGTCATTATCATCAGGCAGGGTGCGAATGATGTTGGCCTTGCGCAAGGGGGAGGTCTCCCCCATCCCCTTAGGGGTCGCCTCCAAATCGCGCTCCTCGTCCTCCTCATCCTCCCCATCCCTACGGGAATCATCGGAGGACACGTCCACCATCGCCTTCACCACCGGGACTTCAGAGGGCGCTGACGGCACCAGGTCATGCCCATGAAAGGTGGGCATGGCGGCCGCAATCACCGCCCCGTCCTTTCGAAGGAACAAAGGAGTGTGGGCACTCGGCGGATACTCTTGGTCGTCCCCGACCAAGAGGCGGAGAACCACGGCTAGCTCCCCTTCAGACAAAGCTTCCGGACTCAGGCGAAGCTTGTCCTCTCCATCCCCGAGCGTCCACAGGGGGCACGAGCGCGCCTGGAGAGGAGCCACCCGCAGTGTTAGGAACTCCCTCAGGAGCATGGCCCCTGTCAGCTTCGCTGCCTTCGCGTTGCTCAGCTTCAAGTCAGCGTTCATCTTCCCCAGCACCAACTTTGCCCAGTCATCAGTAAGCTTCGCCCGAGACCACCCCTCATCAGACTGGGGCATCTCCATCGGCTGCTTCAGCCATGGGTGGACACACTTGGCATCCATCATATCCGACTTGCTCTAGAAGCCATCAGCTTTCTTGCTGGCCTTCGAGATCGTGTTGGCCTTGCCAGCCGCGACGAAGTTGGCGCACCCCATGGTGTGGCCGTCGTTGATTTAGAGGAAGAAGAAATGGTGCAGCAGTGCCATGGATGGCATCACCCCGACATACGCCTCGAAGTAGAAGGCAAAGATTGACAAGAGAAGAACGGAGTTGGGGTGGAGGTGGAGAGCCTGTAGCCCGTAGTGTTGGAGGACTTCGTAGAAGAAGTCGGAGAAGGGGGAAACTACGCGGGCGACGACGCTGCTCATAAAGAAGGGGTAGAAGGAGCTCTTCAGAGCCTCGGGCATGGCGGAGCCAGCCCGGAGCTCGGTCTTCCCCCTCTCGTTGTTCTCCCCCGCCGTCAGCAGGCGCGTGGCGGTGAGGTTCTTCGCCGAGACATTGGGTGCCTCCCGAGCCGGCTCGTACCAGGCAGGCGGCGAGTCAACCTTGGGCTTTCGGGGCGCCATTGGTAGGAATCTCGGAAGGGGATCGAAGAAGATCTGGAGATTTCGAAAGAGAGGAGCGAGAGAGGGGATCTGGAGCAAGGCGAAGGAAAGCAATGAAGGCAAGCGTTGCTCGCACCGGCCTTTTTGTCAGTCGGGCAGTTGCCTAGGCAGCATGGGGAAGCGGAGAAGCCCACGTCCAATCAGTCGCCACGCGCCCACTGTGGCCGCAGGCTGTTGGGGCCCGCGGTGCTCCGTGCTTGCCCTTTGGCTTTCCCTCGAAGCCAAGCCCGAGCGCACCTTGGGCCCGGGGCTACTATTGGTGTTCTGGGAACGGGGGTCCCCAGACTTGCCTGCCCGCGGCCCACAGCATGGCTCCACCAGTGGCCCTGTATGGCCCATCTTCACCAGTAAACACTCAAGACCCTCGCGAGGGGCCAAGCCTCGCGAGGCGGATGGTGCAAGACCTCCTCAGGGGCTGCCTCACCAGGCTGGCTCGCGAGGGGCGGAGAGATCAAGGCAAGGGACACCTCACGAGGTCCTGTGACGCAAACCATGACGACTGGAGCCAGGCGGGCGCTAGGCGGGTGCCAGCGCGCAGTGTCCTCATTTCCTCTTTGGTGCTAAAGAGGCAAGAGCGGGCGAGGAGTCCCGATGCATCAGGCAAAGGTTTCCATATCGGTGCAACAAGATCAAGACCAGAAGGACGGTAGGACGAAGGTCACCATGGAGCCCAAGACGACGTCACCACCAGAGCCTTTGGCAGGCGAAGACTACTATTGTTAGGATAGCTTGTACTAGTTGTCTCCCTTCGAATTTTGCCGTTGTGGGATCCATTCCTGCTCAATATTTGGGGAGAGGACCAGGGCCTCTATAAATAGGACTAGCCACCACCATAGAGAGGGAGGCGAATTAGGATCAGAGAGAGAGGAAGAGAGAGAGAGCATTAACTCACCAAGCGCAAGAACACCTCACCTCGCGAGGCTGTTCTTCCATCGTAACTGTTCATCCTCAGCCCAAGAGGAAATCCACCACACCACACTGGAGTAGGGTATTACACCACAACAGTTGCCCAAACCAGTATAAATCTTGTGTCTCGTGTTCTTTAGGTTTGTTGAGTTAGGCAGTGAGATCGTGGAGTGTGCGAGCTAGAGAGGGGGAGAGATCTTTGTGCACACCCCAGTGTTCGAACCTCAAGGGTTTTGCCGGAACCCGAAATCCGACAACCGTGGACACGACTATTCGAATAGATCAAGCTTCCCTGCAGTGGTGCACCACATTACCCAACACGCTCGATCACTCTGGCCGGACACACTTTCCTGGGTGATTCCTGGGCTCGGAAGATCAACACGTCGCAGCCCTACCTAAGCCTAACAGAGAGGTCAGCATGTCGGTCTAAATCCTATGCGCGCAGGGGTCTTGGGCCCATCGCCCGTTGCACACCTGCATGTTGCGTACGCGGACGGTGAGCAGACCTGGTAGCCTCCATTACAAAGGAGGGTGGTTTACGTGGTCCAACCCGGCACGCGCTGCTCAGTCGCTGACGTTTAGGAGGCTTCGGCTGATACTACGACGTCGAGTACCCATAACTTTTCCCGCATGGTGGTTAGTGCATATAGGCCAGTGGCCAACCAAGATCAAATACCCAATCTCGTTATGTGTGTTATTTAAAGTAATCGTGGATGCCGACCAGGGATCAGCCCCACTTGTCTCCTAGGTGGTCACAACCTGCCCCGTCACTCTACCACAAAGTAACACTCGAGGGTCGTCGGGAACCCAGGCCCACCACTACCTGGATGGAACCATTTGTCCTTTCAACCCCCACATCAAAATCACTTACGGGTACTCTACGAGCCGAGCCGACTTTAATCACATCATGTAACCTGTATAGTATGTATGAACGTATATACCCGTGATCACCTCCCGAAGTGATGATGGCCCAGTAGTATAGCATGGAAGACGGACAGGAGTGTAGGGCCACTGATGTAATACTAGCAACCTATACTGAGCATTTAGGATTGTAGGTAAAGGTATCAACAGTTGTAACAAGGAAAGTCTATGCAGCAAAATAGGATCAGATCGATGAAACAGTAACACTACTCTAATGCAAGCAATAGAGGGAAAGAGTAGGTGAGATTAGGATGACCAAGGGGGGTTGGCTTGCCTTGAAGCTCAGTCGAGAAGGAGGGATCGTCAACACCGTAGTCGATCGGGGCAGCAGTGTCGTCAGTCTCTAGTCTATCGGAGAGAAGAAGGGGAAGAAAAAATGAATACAATGCAAACAGATGCATGACGATACATGACCTGATAATGAGCGGTGCTAGAGGGTGCCCTAACGCAGTAATAGGTGATACCGGCTGTCGTGGAATTGTCACGGCAGATGTCCTAGTGTGAGGACTTAGTCTTGGAGCCATCGCATTGAGGTTAGCTTAAAGGGGTTAATCAGGACAAAGGACACGAGGAGTTTATACTGGTTCGGCCCCTTAAGATGAAGGTAAAAGCCAAGTCTAGTTTGTAGTTGGTATTGCTTGGGTTTCGATGAGCAGGGAGCGAATACGCTTGACCCGGCTCCCGATCTGTTGTTTCTTGTCCTAAGCCGCCGCTAGGTCGTCCCCTTATATACACGGGTTGACGCCCTGCGGCCCTTAGAGTCCCGGCCGGTTTATACAACGTATTCGGCTCGGTGACCTTTCTTACATACCTTACAGTACAAGTTTACATACATGGCGGTTTATAATCATGGGCCTTAAGCCGCCTTTGGGTCTGGGCCCTCTACTAAGCATATCTATGAACCGCCATATGATTTTGTGCTTCCTTGTGATGAATCATCATAGGGATGACCCGGCCCCTCCTGTGCGGGTCATACCTAATAGTTATAACCCCAACATTAGGCTCCAGGTTGATTTGAACTTGTTCATGTCAATCTTCAACACTTAGAAAAATCCTTCCACTTTTGGTGCCCAAACCTTATAACCCGCCATGACGTCATTTCCAACAATTTCGGAAACTCGCCACGACGTCATATCTAACGGATCTTTATGTTAATGTCCTTCCAAAAATAGAGGCGTCCAATTAGCTGGATAACCATCATTTGGCCTCCTTGTCTTTTGCGCCTGCTTGTTTTCCTGTTTCCTTATAAATAGGACCATGAAGTCATCTTCCACTCTTCTCCTTCTCCTTTCTTCCTCCTTGCAACACGTCGTCCCGCACGAACCACGCCGCCGTCGACCTCCGTCCTCGACCTTAACTCCGGCCGCTGCATCGCCCTGAGTAGACCAGAAAAACTGCATCGCCACTTCGCTGTCCGAACAACATCAGTAAGTCTTCCATCCCTTGTCATGGATCCGTCATTAGGGTTTGTCAGTGTTCATCGGTGTTCTTCCGTGTTTGTCATTGTCCTTCCTTCTCTTTATTTAGATCCATAGGGTAGATCCAAAAACCATAGAAAACTTGCGCGGTAGTAGTTTTAGCGCTTGTTTTAATACTAGAATATATATCCCCACCGCGACAGATCTCCTCTAGGGCTCCTCTGCTTGTCCGCTGTCATGAATTTATTTCCTTTTTCCTAAAAAGCGATAGATCCAAAATTGTAGCCTCAATCTACGGAATCTATTTGTCCCAATACTTAGCAAATTTTGCTTTCAGCAATTCTTAAACATATTAGTCATGGCGGCTTACTCTGCCGGCTTATCTTTAATTCATATATCATTAGCCCTCGCTTAAGCCGCCATTATAAACATGTACCATAATTATTAACTTGCAATCCCACCAACTGACTTGAGCCGGCAAATTATTTCCTTCCAGATTGTCCTTTCACCATGCTGCCGAAGACGATGACAACTTGCAATTGGGTTTCTTCCATAGTCACCGAGAGCACCTTGAAGGACTTTGTCACTGTTGGATATTTATGAGACAAAAGTGTCATGCATTATCGTGCTCCTGACCCGACTGAAGACAAACCTCAGCCAAAAGATGGTGAAGTTATTGTTTTTATGGATCATATGAATCGGGTCTTCTCACAGCCCGACTCAAAATTCTTCAGGGATGTCCTGCATTTTTTCGAACTCCATCCACAAGATATCGGACCCAATTCCGTATCGAACATCTGTAACTTCCAAGTTTTTTGTGAAGTATACCTTCAAGAAGAACCTAGTGTCAAGCTCTTCAGGGAATATTTCTACCTGAACCGCCAGAACGAGTATACCAATGTCCCCAGCTTGGAACTTGGCGGGATTTCAATTCAACGTAGACAAGATGCTATCTTCCCGCAACAGTCCTACCAAGCCATCCTAAAGACTGGAACCAAACATGGTTCTACTACAAAGATATCTCTCCGTCTGATGAGAATCCATTGCCGGGTTATCGGCCTGAGCGCCTAGATTCAAAGTACCAACTCCCTGATAAACTTACTGCCGCCGAACGCAAGAAACTTGTCCCCACAATCAGAAAAGTTCAAGCCTTTCTAGGAAATGGCTTAACTGGAGTTGACTTAATCCGTTGTTGGGTTGCATGGCGGATCATCCCTTTAAGCCACCGATCCGACTTGATGTGTAACTACACCGAAGGAACAAATGATCCCTTACATCATAGCAATCTGTGTCTGACTGAAGAGGCCATCGTTGAAATGGAAACCACACTTGTCGATAGCAAATATGAACACTGCAGCCTAGTGGGTTTGAACCCTTTCTGCAAGCTTAACCCGGCGCCAGAGGTAAATCTTTTGACTTATTTTCCCTCAGTGGTTAATTATTGCATGAACTTAAACATGTTATCCTTCCACGGGCTAAATCTGACTTCTAGAAGGCCAAATATGACCATGAGGCTGCCAAAAAGGCTAAGGCTGCTGCGAGATCCGAAAAATAGGCTAAGAGAATCAAGGGCTACCTCTGACTCAGAGGTATTGCCAGGATGACACGGGGACCAGCCAGGCAGTCGAAGAACAGGTAACCCGGCAAGAGAATCAAGGGCTACCTTCGACTCAGAGGTATCATCCAGCTTAAGTAATTCAGAGGCAGTGGGTTTCTTCTTAGACTTCCTGACGGTCTTTTTGGATGATACCTCTGAGTCGGATGATACCTTCGACTCTGGTTGTTCAGGGTGTTCTGGCACAAAGGTTGACTGATCTCTCGGCTGGTGGCTATTGCCAGGATGACACGGGGGCCAGCCAGGCAGTCGAAAAAGAGGTAACTATTATTTCCTCCGACTCAGAACCTTTACCAAGGCAGAAACTTCGGTGGGTAACCCGGTGTCGGTGTCAAAACCGGCGGATCTCGGGTAGGGGGTCCCGAACTGTGCGTCTAGGCTGGATGGTAACAGGAGGCAAGGGACACGAAGTTTTACCCAGGTTCGGGCCCTCTTGATGGAGGTAAAACCCTATGTCCTGCTTGATTAATATTGAAGATATGGGTGTTACAAGAGTAGATCTACCACGAGATCAGAGAGGCTAAACCCTAGAAGCTATCCTACGGTATGATTGTATGTTGTGATTGTTGTTCTACGGACTAAAACCCTCTGGTTTATATAGACACCGGAGAGGGTTAGGGTTACACAAGGTCGGTTACAAAGGAGGAGATATCCATATACGTATTGCCTAGCTTGCCTTCCACGCCAAGTAGAGTCCCATCCGGACACGAGAAGAAGTCTTCAATCTTGTATCTTCATAGTCTAACAGTCCGGCCAATGGAGATAGTCCGGCTGTCCGGAGCCCCCTAATCCAGGACTCCCTCAGTATCCCCTAAACCAGGCTTCAATGACGATGAGTCCGGCGTGCAGTTGTCTTTGGCATTGCAAGGCGGGTTCCTTCCCCGAATACATCACAGAAGAATTTGAATACGAGGATAGTGTCTGACCCTGCAAAATAAGTTCCACATTTCACCGTAGAGAATAATGCTTTCGCAGATCTAATCCACTAGCTTGCTTTGGCAACATGACGTTACGTCATGGCCCGGTGATTATTCAAACCGTTTCTTTTAACCAGCCCCGCACATAAGGCGAGGCAGTTTTTTGACACGTCTTGTCAAAGCAGAGATCGTGTCCCCTTATTACGGGATTCTCATCAACACGGGAGTGGGTAACCAAACCGCGCCATCAATTGCGGCGCTTGGGGGATAAGCGAGTTTTACTAGGCAAGTGGGGACGTTTAATTTTGTCCGCCCATATAAAGGGATAAGGATTCACCTTTCTATCCACGCCTTCTTCCTCCTCTGCTCATCCACTCCCGCACACTCGAGCTCTAGCGCCCAAGCTCTCACTTCCACCTCAACCTTCTCCAACCATGTTCGGAGTGGGAGGCAAGTGGATGGTCTCCTCCGTCACGGAGGGGGACGTCAAGAAACTGAGGAGAGCCGGATACCTGCACGACGACATCGCGCACCGGCTCCCAGATGAGGGACAGCTCATCCCCACCCCCGAGCCCCATGAGAGGGTGGTATTCCTCACCCATTTCCTCTGTGGACTAGGATTCCCTCTCCATCCCTTCGTCTGGGGGCTCATGTTTTATTACGGCCTAGATTTCCATGATCTAGCCCCAAACTTCATCCTCAACATCTCGGCGTTTATCGTCGTGTGCGAGGCCTTCCTCCGCATTAAGCCCCACTTCGGCTTATGGCTAAAGACCTTTAATGTCAAGCCAAAGGTAGTGAGCGGCCGCCAGGCAGAGTGCGGAGGTGCCATGGTGGGCAAGATGCCCAACATCACATGGCTCGAGGGGACCTTCATGGACACCATAAAGGGGTGGCAATCGGGGTGGTTCTATATCACCGAGCCGCGCGACCCTGCATGGGTAGCGGCCCCCGAGTTCCGATCTGGCATCCCCATGCGGCTCACCTCCTGGAAAGAGAAGGGTTTGTCCTGGGGTAATTCAAAAGAGCTGACCGGACTCCAGTCATGTATTCAGAACATGGTGGACAAGAAGCTCAAGCTTGTCAACATAGTCCAGGTTATGCTCGTCCGCCAGATACTCCCGTGCCAACAACGGGAGTTTACCTTGTGGGAGTTCAATCCGGCGCAGCACCGAACTCTGAACAGGCTCTTCGACACAACTCATGAAGATGCCTAGAGGGTGCTGTTCAAGGGCGCCGCGGTCCCTCCCCCCATTACTGAGGATCGCGGATTCAGCGCGAAGCGCCACGCTAGTGCGGTAAGTTGTTTTACCTCTTACAAGATATTTGTTTTATATATATATAGATTGACTCTATGCGGGATCTAAACTCCCGTAATTTTGACAGGACTGGCAGAAGATGGCCGGACAGATCGACTGTCCGGCTCCCTTGCCCAAAGGCCCCGCAGACGCTCTTCTGACAAAGATGCTGACTCCGGCCCCTTATAAGGTGCTGGAGAAGACCAAGAAGGCCAAGGGAGCTCGAAAGAGTTCTCGATGCCAGGCGTCGTCGGACTCACCGTCCGATTACTCTGCGGCGCACTCTTCTCCCCAAGATGAGGAAGAGGAAGAAGAGGCTCCCCCACCGACTGGGGGAGACAATAAAAGGAAGGCCGCCCCAACTGGGGAGGCCGGAGGGTCCAAGAAGGGAAGGACGCTCCTTCCGGACTGCTCCACCGCCGCCGACGAAAGTGAAGACGAGTGGTTGCCCAGGGGCAAGCCCCAGGGGAGATCGTAAGTATTTAGATACCAAACTAACCCATAGGATTCCTTTGTCGCATTGCTTTCCCTAACGCCGAACTCAATTGTGCAGGCCGCCCCGAGCCAATATCGAGGTATCCTCGGACGGCTCCCTGGGTGCGTCGGACATGGATAGCGATCCAGTCCCAACGGCCACCTCCCCTCATCCGGCCGACGACACCGAGGTGCTGTCTCAAGAGGCATAGATCGGGGGGGACAGTCCTGGAGGTTCCTCAAGGCGACCTTCCGGACTCCGGGAGCCGAGGGGACGGGGTCCCCGAGAGCTCCGAGTTCAGCCCTCAGCCGAACACCGCGCCGGACCCTCCAACGGCTCCGAGCTCGGGTAGGCGGTCCCCTTCTAAGGGAGGTGAAACGCCTGTGCCGGTGACCTCTGTCCAGCCAGAGGCGCCGGACACTATGTTGGAAGCGCTCCGCAGCGCTTCCATCAAGGAGGAGCACCGCACTATCATGAGTGCGGTGATCCAGAAGGTTCAGTCCGCCAAGAGCGGATTGACTGAAGCCTGTACTAGCCTTCTAACAGGCTTCGAGGTAAGTGTTTTAAAATGTAGTAGAAATATTACCGCATAGACAGTAGCCCCTGATGCGTTGTTCGGTGTTCACAGAGAAAAGCCGAATAGAGGATCATTGTATGTTTTGCCAGGAGCCACGACCGAGGTGGCGACCCTGAAGCAAGCGATGTCCCAGGCCGAAGAAAAGGTGGCCCAGGAGCGCACCGAGCGAGAGAGGCACGAGGCTCAGGTGGGTGAGGTGCAGCAAGAGCTCCAGGCTCTCGTGACAAAGCACGAGGCATTGGAGCTTGACTTGAAGATGAAAGAGTCTGAGCTTGCCGCGGCCCGTGAGAGCGCGAAGAGTGCCAAGGCCGAGGCCCAAAAGGCCCTTCAGGAGAGCGACACAATGAAGAAGATAGCGGCGGGTAAGGCTTTCTATATGCAAAGCAAGCATGTAAAGGTGAATTACCGATTACTTACCCGAATCCGGAGCTCTTCAGGAGCATTCACAGATTTTCCCCGCAGTGTGTCCGATGCCGCACCATTCTACCAAGCCGAGGATGGAATCTCGACGGAGAAGCTGTTCTGGTCTTAGTATGCTGAGGCCGAACATTCGGTGCCAATGAGCGACCAGCTGAAGCAGATGTCCGAGCTACATAAGGCGGCCGATCAGGCCATGAAGGGCTTCATAGTCCGGTTGTGGCCTGGCGATGCCCTTCCGAACAGCTTCTTCGGCCTGGTGAGGCGGCTTGTGGATGCCTGCCCGCGGCTGGAGGTTGTCAAGCGATCCGTCTGCATTGAAGGTGCACGCCGGGCCTTCGCCCGTGTAGAAACGCAGTGGGTCAAGCTAGACGCCGTGAAGCTGATCAAGGAGGGGCCGCCGGAGGGCAAGGAGCACCGCCACCCCGAGATGTACTACGAGGGTGTTCTGCAGGGCGCCCGTCTTATCGCGGATGAGTGTTCGCAAAATGTAATATTTGAATGAGACTTGCTCGTTTTTTATCCTGTGTAATGAAAACTTGTTTCATATGCGCTATGCAACGCTTGTGTGAATTTAAAATATTACCTTATGTTTGGCTGTTTATCCAATCTGAGAGATGGCTAGTGGGCTTCTGCCCCCATGCCACGAGTGCCGGGGTGTTCGGGATAAACCTGAGCACTCTTGTTCCCATGTTTGGGTCCTTCGAGGGAGGTGCTCAGCACAACGAACAAGGCAACCAGACTAATAATGCTTTATCACTCTCACTTAGCCATAGAATTCTATAATTTTAAATTTCGGTGAAGCCCCTGGTATTCGGAAGGCCGAATTCGGGGCGTGATACACGCTTGTAAGCCGGACGGAGCTGGCCCCTTGCCCTAAGCGGCATAAGTCTTTAGGGACTCGAAAAACCTCGCCGAACAGTGACCAGTCTCTCGCCTTATCATGACAGTCCGTTTTAGCTTTCTCTACTGAGGTGCTCGGCCCGGCAGAACCGGGGCACAATCGCAGTAGTTCTCCTAGCGCTACCTTAGCCGATAGAGCGGAACGTAAGGTACCAAAACATAGGAGCCGGGCAAACCCAACATTTGACCAAAGACATGATTCGGAGATGATGCATATAATGTTATAAGTTCGGGGTGCCGCACTTGTGAAAGTGTTTAGACTTTTCACACCATATTGTGGGTACGTAAGCCCCTGGTGCATTGGCCGTACCAGAGTGTACGGTTGCTAGGCGTCATTAATGAACACATAGATATGTATACATATAACAAAAATGCGATAATAATCGTAATGTCATGCATGGTATACTAAAAAATTGCATTAAAGCAGAGTGATACAAATAGCGTAATAAGCAAAAGAGTAGGACTATGTCCCTTCCAAGGGCGAGCTGAGGAATTATATGAAATCTGTAATCCACCTGGGAATTCCGTAGTCGTCGGCCTCCTTGGTTGCTGTATCATGTGTTCGGCAATAGAGCTGCCGGACAGTGTTTCCAGAGATTGAAGTCCTGAAAGAAAAAGAAAAATAACCAAACAGGAAGCCCCTGGTGCGGTTTAGGCCGAGTTTTGGGACGTGCCGTAGTTGTGCCTCCCCCTCCCCATCTGTGCCCATGGTATTTTTAATGCATAATGATGTACGCGCGGCATGAACAACGTCGTTGGGCTGGGATTGGTGTGGCCGCCATATTGCTACGCGAGCTCAGGTCGCGCCAGGCGGTCTATTTGCCGATTGCCCCGAGCGCGCTTGAAGGTGTCCGGGCTTTGAAACGCCGAACTGGTAGATTGCCTTGAGAGGCTGCTTTGAGCTTCTGCTGCAAGGGCCGCGGTGTGCTCCTCTGTTCGAAGAGAGCGCTCTGTGTTTCCATTGACTGTAATGACTCTGCGAGGTCCTGGCATCTTGAGCTTGAGGTATGCATAATGTGGTACCGCATTGAATCTAGCGAATGCGGTTCGTTCGAGCAGTGCGTGATAAGCACTGCGGAACGGGACTATATCAAAGATTAACTCTTCGCTTCGGAAGTTATCCGGGGATCCGAAGACCACTTCCAGTGTAATTGAGCCTGTGTAGTGGGCCTCTACGTCTGGAATGACGCCTTTAAAGGTCGTCTGTGGGTTTGATCCTTGAGGGGTCTATACCCATTTTGCGCACTGGTCCTGATAAAGCAGGTTCAGGCTGCTGCCGCCGTCCATGAGGACTCGAGTGAGGTGAAATCCATCGATGATTGGGTCTAGGACCAGTGCGGCGAATCCGCCGTAAAGAATACTAGTGGGGTGGTCCCTGCGATCGAAGGTGATCGGACAGGAGGACCAAGGGTTGAACTTCGGGGCGACTGACTCCAACGCATATACGTCCCTGAGCGCACGCTTCCGCTCCCTCTTGGGGATGTGGGTTGTGTATATCATGTTCACCGTCCGCACTTGCGGGGGAAACCTCTTCTGTCCTCCGGTGTGTGGCTGCCGGGGTTCTTCCTTGTCATCGCTATGTGGCCCCTTGTCCTTGTTTTTGGCGATTAACTTGCCGGCCTACTTGAACACCCAACAATCCCTGTTGGTGTGATTGGCTGGCTTGTCTAGGTTGCCGTGTATTTGACACGAGCGATTGAGTATACGGTCCAAGCTGGACGGACCCGGCGTACTTTGTTTGAATGGCTTTTTCCGTTGACCAGGTTTAGAGCCTTTGAATCCGGCATTGACTGTTGTATCCTCAGTACTTTCGCCGTTAATGCGGCGCTTATGCTTGTTGCGGCGTGACCTGCTGTTGCCGTCCTTGGTATCTGAGGTACCATGGTTCTTTGATATGTTGTTACTGCGATCCAACCAACTGTCTTCTCCCACACAAAAGCGGGTCATGAGCGTCGTGAGGGCTGCCATAGACTTCGGCTTTTCCTGACCAAGGTGCCGGGCTAGCCACTCATCTCGGATGTTGTGCTTGAAAGCTGCTAAGGCCTCCGCATCCGGATAGTCGACGATTTGGTTTTTGTTTGTAAGGAACCGAGTCCAGAATTGCCTGGCCGACTCTTCTGGCTGCTGAATTATGTGGCTCAAGTCATCGGCGTCTGGTGGTCGCACATAAGTGCCCTGAAAGTTGTCGAGGAATGCGGCTTCCAGATCTTCCCAACAGCTAATGGAGTCCGCTGGCAAGCTATTAAGCCAATATCGTGCTGGTCCTTTGAGTTTTAGTGGGAGGTACTTGATGGCATGTAAGTCATCACCGCGGGCCATGTGGATGTGGAGGAGGAAGTCCTCAATCCATACCGTAGGATCTGTTGTGCCGTCGTATGATTCAATGTTTACAGGTTTGAATCCTTCTGGGAATTGATGTTCCATTACTTCGTCTGTGAAGCATAAGGGGTGTGCGGATCCTCTGTATTGGGCTATATCGCGACGCAGCTCGTATGGTCCTGCCCGTTGTGTTCGGCCCGGCCGGATTTGCTTTTACTGTATCTGGCGTGACGGTTACCGTCTCATAGAGTGGTGCGCCCTCGTGATCCATAGATCGATCCTGAGTGCTTTGCTTTGTCCTCCAATATGTCTTGCAGGTCTGGCATATCTCCCCATGTCGTTTTATTTGGATGGCGTTGGGGTGGAGGCTAAGCTTTCAGCAGGAATGCCTCTCTATCGCGGCCACGAGGTGGCCGGTCAGCCGTATCATACGCTTCTTCCTCCAGTCGGGGTTGTAACCTGTGCCTTGGGTAACTCTTGGAGGGACGCTCGAGTTTATATTCCTCGGCTGTGAGGACTTCAGTCCATTTGTCAGCTAGCAGATCTTGATCAGCTTGAAGCTGTTGCAGCTTTTTCTTCAGGCTGTTTGCCGTGGCCATAAGCCTGCGCTTGAAGCGCTCTTGTTCGACGAGATCCTCTGGTATGGTGAATTCATCGTCGCCGAGGCTTGCCTCGTCTTCAGAGGGGGGCATGTAATTGTCATCCTCCTCCTCTCCGCCAGCCGCTCTCTCAGGAGAGCTGGCACCTTCATCCTCCTGATCTAACTCTTGCTGGAGGGGGTTTTTGTTGTCTTCGGCACTATCCAGAGTGTTATTATCTCCTGCGCCGGTATCACCACTTTTGCTTTGGCGGAACTTAGAGCGGCGTCGCTGACGTCGGCGCTTGGGTTGCTTCTTGGAGGGGTCATCCTCCGCTATCTCGTCGCCGTTGCCTTCATTGGGTGTATCCACCATGTATATGTCATATGACGAGGTGGCTTTCCAGTGCCCTATAGGTGCTGGTTCATGTTCGTCTCCTGCATCGTCGTCCATATCGTTGATGTCTTCGGAGTCGAAGTCGAGCATGTCGGTTAAATCATCGACAGTGGCTACAAAGTGGGTGGTGGGTGGGCGTCGAATTTCTTCGTCGTCCGCATCCCAGTCCTGTTGGCCATAATCCGGCCAGGGCTCTCCTGACAAAGAGAGAGACCTTAGTGAATTCAGAATGTCGCCGAAGGGCGAGTGCTGAAAGATATCCGCGGTGGTGAATTCCATGATCGGTGCCCACTCGGATTCAATTGGCAGGGGCGCGGATGGTTCAGGGTCTGGAAGAGAGTCCGGCACCTTGGAGTCACGGTTTGCGCAGAGGATTATGCTGGTGTTTGGCTCGATCGCCGTCGAGACTGCAGCTCCTGAGGTGGTGTCTAGCCACCCATCCTCGATTGGCGCAGTTGGCTCCGAGCTAAGGGTCGGAGCTGGTGTGGGCGCGGCCTCTGGAGTACCGTCCGGTGGCAGAGCTAGGTCATGCCCATCGAGACAGTGCGGCGTGCCCGGCTGTGGCTCGAATCCGTCGAAGACCAAGTCTCCGCGGATGTCGGCCGTGTAGTTCAAACTTCCAAATCTGACCTGATAGCCAGGGGCTTAGCTTTCAATCTGCTCCAGATGGCCAAGCGAATTAGCCCGCAGTGCAAAGCTGCCGAATACGAAGATCTGTCCGAGAAGAAAAGTCTCACCCTGGACCGCATCGCTACCGATGATAGTAGGATCCATCAAGCCTAATGGCGACGACACAGAAGAACTCTCAATGAAAGCACCAATGTCAGTGTCAAAACCGGCGGATCTCGGGTAGGGGGTCCCGAACTCTACGTCTAGGCCAGATGGTAATAGGAGGCAAGGGACACGAAGTTTTACCCAGTTTCGGGCCCTCTTGATGGAGGTAAAACCCTACGTCCTGCTTGATTAATATTGAAGATATGGGTGTTACAAGAGTAGATCTACCACGAGATCAGAGAGGCTAAACCCTAGAAGCTAGCCTATGGTATGATTGTATGTTGTGATTGTTGTTCTACGGACTAAAACCCTCCGGTTTATATAGACACCGGAGAGGGTTAGGGTTACACAAGGTCAGTTACAAAGGATGAGATATCCATATACGTATTGCCTAACTTGCCTTCCACGCCAAGTAGAGTCCCATCCGGACACGAGACGAAGTCTTCAATCTTGTATCTTCATAGTCTAACAGTCCGGCCAATGGAGATAGTCCGGCTGTCCAGAGACCCCCTAATCTAGGACTCCCTCACCCGGAAAGTAAGGTTTTCACACCCCTTGGCTTATTTGGATCTTCATTTTCTTTTGAAACGACAGCAACATGAGAGCCGCCGCCAGACCCGGACCGATGGAGATGACAATTTATCATCCGGCTTACCGAACACTCCTCGGAAACGCCAGAATGAGGTTCTTTTTAACCTTTAACCCTTGTATTTACCACCAAGTTACTTTTGTTAATCACTCAATTTTGACTCCATCCTTGTAGGAGATTTCCCGTTCTTCTTCTGGCAAGTCATCACAAACTCAATTGTTGGCTTTCAAGACCGCCCCCGGGTAAAGATAATTATCTTTCTTCTGTACCTTTATATCTGCATCATTATACTGACTTACCCAAATCCTTTTTAGCGGTCAGGCAAAGCCCAAAAAAGAAAAGGTGACAAAACCGGCCGAAGATCCGAAAACTGCTGAACCGGATCAGTCAACCTTTGTGCCAGAACACCCTGAACAGCCAGAGGACCCTGCTCTCAACGTTCAACCGGATTTACCTGAGCCATCTGCTGATGAAACTGCTATTGACCCGTCAAGTATTGAACCGTCCAGCTCAGCTAACCCGCTGGAGAGTCATGGTGATGACATTTTAATCACTAGTACCAGATTCGTTGAACCGGGGAATCCAACTGTTCTAGCAAGACACTCTGCCAAACAAGAAGCTATGGAAAGGCAGAAAGTGAGTTTTGACGTCTCCCACTATGCTCATTTGAGTATTAGAGAAGTGCTATCTGGCTATCTCAGTCAAGTGCACTCCAGCCGTGATTCAGAAATTGAGATGGTCAAACAGATACACCAAAAATATGAGGTACGTTCTCCGGCTTATATAAGTTATACACACTGCCAGCCTCCAAGTCTTCTGATTATGATAAGATTGAATGATCTGTAGACTTAAAAGACTTATAAGCCTCTGTCTTATAGTCCCTCTAAGTCCGGTTTACAACTAAACCGGATGCTGATAGTATTTCAATTTGCATGTGTAGTCCCCAAGGGCCAGTTTAATCCGTATGAATGAGCCAATCCTACTAGTCATTATGTAAAAGACCAAAATTTAACTGCATATCTCTCATGAGTCGGCTAGAACTGTCACACCTGGCTCATCTTTAATAAGAAAACAAGCAATATGCATTAGCCCCCAAGTGCCAACTGTTATTGCTTGCAAATCACTTGAGACTTGTTACAAAGAGCCAATTCCTTTGAAAAATTTCGTTTGATAGACATTAGCCCCCAAGTGCCAAGTGTTGTTTGCTTGCAAAGCACTTGGGACTTGTATTTTGTAATCCTCCATGAAACTAAACGAACTTATGTTGTATGCAGGCTGTGACCACAAAACTGAAAACTCAATTGTCTGAGGCCAAGACCCGGCTGGCGGCTCAAGAGACTGAGACAAAGAAAGCTGAATCCAAATTCCAGTTGAGTGTGTCTGAAGCAGAAAAACTGAAGACCAGCTTTACTATGGAGAAAGAGGCTTGGGCCAATGAGAAGACTGCCTTGACGCAACGTGCTGAGAAGGCTGAGGCGGCTCTAGAAGAGGTTACCGCTGAACTCACCGGTTTAAAGAACCGTGTGTCTCAGATGGTTTCTGCAATCCTCGGTAAGTCATCTTGTTACTTACTCAAAGTGAATATTTGTCATCATAATATAAGCCACCACTTAACCCATTGTGTAAACTTCACAGGTCCCAGGAGCAGCAATCTGAGCCGAGATACACTGGTAAAGCTCAAGGCGGTTTACACACTTGTGGAACAATTGTATACTGGACCTCAGCGAACTCTTGCCACTATCTCCCCAGCGAAGCAAGGGCCGAATCTATTAAGAGATGTCTTGAAGAAGTTGTCCATCTTGCCTGCTAGGTTCCAAGAAATCAAGCGATCTTGTGCTAGAGTTGGAGCTGTGACAGCTTTAAGTCGTGCCAAAGCCTAGGTACCGGAGTTAGACCTAGCGGACGTAGCCAGCGAATATCCCAGTCTCAAGGAAGATGGAACTCCTTTCGAACAACAAGACTTTGTTGCTTGTGTCAAGGAGATTCGTCCTCATGCAACAATAATTGCCGAAGAGACCAACCTCACCAAGTATCAGCCGGGTTACGATGCAGACAACCAGAAGATGGCGACTCCTTCATATAAAGTGATGGACTTAATCCCGCCGATTCGTAAGCACACTTTCGCCCCTGATATCAATCCATCTAGTCTGATTGATGATGAGGTTAAATTTTTCGCCCTACGTGGCTTTAACTGGTCCAAACCCAACTTCGAGATGGTGGAGGAGGAGGAGGACGAACCGGCAAGGGATGAGCCACAATCTTCAAGTCAGTCGGGTCAAGATTCATGAAAAGGGGCCGGTTTATCTTCTGCTATATGTGAGACTAAAAAAACAGTTATCCTTTTTGGCTCCAAACGCCTTGTAATAGGCTAGCTTCAAACTTCTTGTTCTGCTATGTCGTCGTGCATATTGCGCTGTTTATGATACTTCTTTATCCGTCATGCGAAGATATGCTATATATACCTGATGATATTATCAATCTTGAATCTGTTCATGCATACAACTAATGAAAAGTGTCCTGTGATGTTTGATCACACTTGTTGGTTTATCAAGCCAGTGCGGTAAGGGTGATAGCCCAAAGCTCCGAGCACTAGTAATTATTAGAGATTGTCATCTTATGAACAAAGCCGGACCAGGTCAATGAACACCGGATATTATCTTCATTTCATACTGGCAACTTACAGTCAAAACTAGGTCGGGTCAATAAACACCGGTTAATGTCATATATTATTATATCACAAAAGAAAAAAAATCTCAAAAAGACGTTCAAAGCAACAAACAACAGAAAATCCAAGGCTTTCATAGGCCGCCAAGCCAAAATATCTTCTTCAATGAAACAAGCATTAGCCACTGGAAGGTACGCGCTTTCCGTGAGCCAGCACTCACATTACCCAATCGACATTTTAACCCAGATAAGTTCAGTTCTTATTTAAAGATAGACTTATCAGGAGTACACGGGGTCAGAGTAGCATCGTGCATCACAGGCTGGTTTATCCAAGTTTCAAGGAAGGCGGCTTTATCAGCCTGAGCTTCTCCTTGCTTTCCGTAAACCGTGACCTCACATGACAAACCGGCGTTTTAACTCTAACGAGTTCAGGGTCTTATTTAAAAGATTGATTGTTAAGAGTTCGGTGGGTCAATCAGGATTACCTGATGGAGAAGCAGCTGGCATACAAGCAGGACAACCCGAAAGGGTTATGTCCTCTTTGGTGAATACACATGTGTTTGAACAAAAATAACCCCGTCAGGAGAGTAGTAACGCTATGTTCTCTTTGATGAATACACCTATGTTTGAACAGGAAGCCCCCAAGTAACTTATTTGTGAGCTGTGCTCGCTGGGTACCTATGTTTGAGTTGTGCTGTGCAACGGACTCTCTTTGGTCCCTTTAACCTATGTAGTAAGCCCCCAAGCTTTTTTATGTGGCCTATAAGCCGGATCAAAGGGTAATCATAACTTTGTTGTATAAAACAGAAGCCCCCATGTGACCAAAAACTCATTATTTAAAGAGGAAAAAACGATAGAGGCCCTGCTTTAGCAGGGATGCCGGCTTTATTATATCGATCATAATATATACGTTGTTAAAATATGTACATTGGAACAGCCGGTGGCTCAGGTATAATACGGCCTAAGGTGAGCAATATTCCAGGGCCGGCGGGTCTCTTCCTCCGACGTGCGTGAGTCCTTGTGGTCTCGAACATCGATAAGGTAATATGACCCGTTGTTTACATTCTTGCTGACCACAAAGGGTCCTTCCCAAGGTGGGGATAATTTGTGCATATCAGTCTCATCCTGGATAAGCCGGAGCACCAGATCGCCTTCTTGAAAAGTTCTGGTTTTAACCCGTCGGATGTGATAACGGCGCAGATCTTGCTGGTAAATCACCGAACGAGCCGCTGTGATTTCACGCTCCTCATCCAACAGGTCAAGTGCTTCTTGATGTGCTCTTTCATTGTCAGCTTCAACATAAGCTGCCACACGAGGTGAGTCATGACGGATGTCACTAGGGAGAACTTCCTCTGCTCCATAAACCATGGAGAAAGGTGTATATCCCATAGATCTGTTTGGGGTGGTATTGATGCTCCAAAACATGGAAGGTAGCTCCTCCACCCAACAACCCTGCATCCTCTGCAGGGGAATCATAATCTGGGGTTTGATGCCTTTCAAGATCTCTTGGTTTGCCCTCTCAGCTTCACCATTGGATTGGGGGTGAGCTACTGACGATACATCAAGCCGGATATGCTCACGTTGACAGAATTCTTCCATAGCACCCTTAGAGAGATTAGTGCCATTGTATGTTATAATGTTGTGTGGAAAGTCAAAACGGAAGATCACCTTTTTCATGAATTGAACCGTCGTTGCTGCATCACACTTACTGACTGGCTCTGCCTCTACCCATTTAGTGAACTTATCAACCGCCACCAACAGGCGGGTCTTCTTATCCTTGGATCTTTTGAAAGGTCCAACCATATCAAGCCCCCAAACTGCAAACGGCCAAGTAATTGGAATCATCCTCAATTCTTGAGTCGGCACATGGACTCGTCGTGTAAATTTCTGACATCTGTCACACCTGCTGACGAGGTCCTCTGCATCAGCATGAGCTGTTAACCAATAAAACCCATGATGGAAAGCTTTGGCCACGAGGGATTTTGAACCGTCATGATGACCACAATATCCTTCATGAATATCTCGTAAGATCTAACAGCCCTCTTCTGGAGAAACACAACGTCGAAACGCCCCTGTGACACTGCGATGATGTAACTCTCCATTAACAATTGTCATTGACTTAGACCACCGGGTTATCTGCCTGGCTAAGGTTTCATCCTCAGGTAACTCGCCCCGGGTCATATAAGCCAAGTAAGGTACTGTCCAATCCGGGATTACATGAAGAGCCGCCACCAACTGAGCTTTCGGGTTAGGAATAGCCAAATCCTCCTATGTAGGTAACTTGACCGACGGGTTATGCAAAACATCAAGAAAGACATTAGGCGGCACTGGTTTACGTTGAGAACCCAACCGGCTTAAAGCATCCGCCGCTTCATTTTTCCTGCGATCAATGTGCTCAACTTGATAGCCCTTGAAATGACCAGCAATACCATCCACCTCTCATCGATAAGCCTCCATGAGTGGATCCTTAGAATCCCAAGTACCAGAGACTTGCTGAGACACCAAGTCTGAGTCGCCAAAGCACCTAACCCAGCTTAAATTCATCTCCTTAGCCATCTGAAGACCGTGGAGTAAGGCCCCATACTCAGCTACATTGTTAGTACAAGGAAACATCAAACGGAGAACATAACAAAATTTATCACCTCGAGGGGAAGCAAGAATAACTCCAGCCCCCGAGCCCTCCAATTGCCTGGACCCATCAAAGTGAATAGTCCAGTATGTGTTATTTGGCTTTTCCTTAGTCATCTGCAGCTCTGTCCAATCATTGATGAAATCCACCAGCGCTTGAGACTTGATGGCCGTGCGAGGCACATATTTTAACCCATGAGGTCCAAGCTTAATAGCCCATTTAGCAACCCGGCCAGTTGCCTCCCTGTTTTGGATGATATCTCCCAAAGGAGCAGAACTAACCACAGTGATAGGATGACCCAGAAAATAGTGTTTAAGCTTCCGGCTGGCCAAGAACACCCCATATACAAGCTTCTGCAGTGTGGATATCTCTGCTTGGACTCAATAAGCACCTCGCTGATATAGTAAACCGGTCGTTGGACCGTATATTCCTTGCATGCCTCCTTTCTTTATACCACAATGGCAACACTGACAGCCCGGCTATTAGCATCCACATATAACAACAAAGGCTCCTTATCAGTAGGGGCAGCAAGCACGGGCGGCTCAACCAACTGCTTCTTTAAATCCTCAAGCGATGCGTTAGCAACATTACTCCAGACAAAATTATCTGTCTTTTTCATCATATGATATAGAGAGATGGCCTTTTCTCCCAACCGGCTTATGAACCGGCTTACGCCACAATACGACCTGCCAGACGTTGCACATCATTGATACACGTCGGCTTAGCCAGAGAAGTGATGGCTTTGATCTTCTCCGGATTAGCTTCAATTCCTCTGTTAGACACCAAAAAACCCAGGAGCTTGCCTGCCGACACACCAAAAACGCACTTGGCTGGGTTAAGCATCATCTTGTAAACCCGGATATTATCAAAGGTTTCCTTTAAATCATCTATCAATGTCTCTTTTTCTCTGGATTTCACCACAATGTCATCCACATAAGCATGAACATCACGCCCGATTTGGTTATGAAGGCAATTTTGCACACATCTCTGAGAAACTCTTGAGCCCAAAAGGCATAGACACATAGCAGAAGGCTCCAAAGGGAGTTATGAAAGTTGTCTTCTCCTGGTCCTTAACTGCCATTTTGATCTGATGATAACCAGAATAAGCATCCAAAAAACTCAAACGCTCACAACCCGCCATAGCATCAATAATCTGATCAATACGAGGGAGAGCAGAAGGATCAGCTGGACAAGCCTTGTTTAAATCTGTGTAGTCCACACACATACGCCAAGTGTCGTTCTTCTTAAGCACCAGCACTGGGTTAGCCAACCACTCAGGATGGAAAACTTCAATGATAAACCCAGCTGCCAAGATCCGGGCTACTTCTTCTCCGATGGACTTCCGTCTCTCCTCATTAAAACGACAAAGAAACTGTTTGACCGGCTTAAACTTTGGATCAATATTCAGAGTGTGCTCAGTGAGGTCTCTCGGTACACCCGGCATGTCTGAAGGCTTCCATGCAAAGATGTCCCGGTTCTCATGGATGAACTCGATGAGCGTGCTCTCCTATGTCGGATCCAGATTGGCATTGATGCTGGACTACTTGGATGAGTCGTCAGGAACAAAATCAACCAACTTGGTATCATATGCTAATTTAAACTTTAAAACTGGATCATGCTCTATGGTTGGCTTTTTTAGAGATGTCATATCTGTCAGATCAACATTGTCCTTGTAAAACTTTAACTCCTCCGTTGCACAGACCGACTCAGCATAAGCCGCATCCCCTTCTTCACATTCCAGAGCTATCTTATAGCTCCCATGCACTGTAATGGTTCCTTTGTGACCCGGCATCTTGAGCTGCAGATACACGTAACACGGCCGTGCCATGAACTTGGCATAAGCCGGCCACCCAAACAAAGCGTGATACGGGTTGTGGATCTTGACCACTTCAAAGGTCAACGTCTCTGACCTAGAGTCATGATCATCTCCAAAAACAACTTCCAGAGCTATCTTACCAACTGGATATGCCAACTTACCAGGCACCACACCATGAAAAATAGTGTTTGACGGCTTAAGATTTTTATCAGTCAACCCCATGCGACGGAAAGTTTCATAATAAAGGATATTGATGTTGCTCCCTCCGTCCATGAGTACTTTGGTAAACTTATACCCTCCAACCTGAGGCGCAACCACCAAAGCCAAATGACCCGGATTATCAACCCAGGGCGGGTGATCTTCCCGACTCCAAACGATGGGCTGCTCAGACCAACACAGATAACGAGGAACCGCCGGTTCAATAGCATTGACTAATCTCTTATGAAGCTTCTGGTCACACTTACACAAGCTAGTGGTAAACACATGATATTGCCCACTATTCAACTGCTTCGGGTTGCTCTGATAACCAGACTGTTGCTACTGTTGACCCCCTGATTACTCTGCTGGTTGTAACCACCATGGTTGCTGTGATTACCTTGATTTCCTTGGAATCCAGAATTAGAGCCGCCACCACCATAACCCGGACCGTGAGAGCCAGGCCCAGAACCGCCACCTGGCCCATGGCTGTCATGAAAAACATTTGAATTATTGTACTCCTTCATAATGTGACAATCCTTCCATAGGTGCCCGGATGGTCTTTCTTTCGTACCATGTTTTGGGCAAGGCTGATTCAACATATGTTCAAGACTGATACTGGATCCTCCGGCCCGTGGGGGCAGTTTACCCTTACGATGCTGACCATTATTCTGTGCATTGGTGTTAGCCACAAAGTCAAAACTATTATCAGCCTTGCGCTTACCGTTGCCTCCCTGGTTATACTACTGCCCCCTAGCGTTGTTGTTCTTTCTTCCCTTCCCAAGCTTAATGAGAGCCTTGGTACTATCAGAGTCAGCATACTTAACGAGAGCCGCCATGAGCGTCCCCATGTCATTGCAATGACGTTTGAGCCGCCCTAGCTTCTGCTTTAAGGGCATGAAACGACAATTGTTCTCTAACATCAACACTGCTGAGTCGGCATTGATGCGATCCGACGAGTGCAAGATTGTTCAGACCCGGCGCACCCGATGGGTTGTGGACTCACCTTCTTCTTGAACGCAGGAAGCCAGATCCACAATTGACATGGGTTGTCTACATGTGTCTTTGAAGTTCTGGATGAATCGGGCCTTTAACTCGGCCCATGACCCGATGGAGTTAGCAGGGAGCCCCTTCAACCAAGTGCGAGCCGTTCCTTCCAACATCAGGGGGAAATATTTAGCACGTGCAGCCTCACTGACATCCAGCAATTCCATAGCCATCTCATAACTCTCAATCCACGCCTCAGGACTTAATCGACTGTATAGTTAGGCACCTTGCGAGGACCTTTGAAGTCCCTGCGTAGGCGCTCATTACGCAGATCCATCACTAAGCATGGCACGCCCAAGTTTCTAAAGGTCACACCTGGCTCCACAGAGGTGGTGGGACGAACCGGAGTTGGTTGACGAGCCACATACTGAGCCGCCAGCTCGGCCTCTCGACGCGCTCTACCTTGATCCACTATGTTCTGAGCATTAGCACCACCACCCGGCGGGTCATGTCCACAGGGTGGGTTATGGTTCCGCCCACTGCTTGATAGAGCCGACTCATCAATATGCCTGCTGTAACTCTAGCGTGGGCGAGGGGTGGAATGAACCATATCATTGCTGTAAGAATAAGCCTTCTGCTGAACCAGCGCTGTCTGGAGGAGATCTCTAGCCCTCCATGTTTCAACCGCTGCTGGTGACTCACCTTCATCCGGGATAGCTGCCAATCATGACGCCGCAGCAATCATGTTATCCAAAGGGTTAGAGTAATGACCTGGTGGTGTCGGCACATGTTGCGGCGGGTTATTATTCTGACGAGGCGGGTCCATCGTGCACGGCTGAACCGGCATACCCGTCCCAGGCGCTTTGACCCGATTTGCTACTGTCGGGTTACTGGTTCCTACTCCTGGCGTGTTAAAGAGATTCTTGCCTCATAAACTAAAGGTAGAGGGGTCTAATGCCTCCTTCCCATGACTTCATTGGAAGCGTTCTGGTCTAGTATGAGCCGGTAAGATTGTGACTGGATCCGTTGAGCCTGAGCATCCAAAGCGGTCCGCACCTCGACCATCCTAGCATTTTCTGCATTTAGCTCCTCCTTGGCCTGCGCTATCTCATCACGCGTTTTTATGATTGCCGCATTATGCTGATCTTGATCCGCCGGGTTTACCACCGCTGTTAACAGAGTTGTCAGCTTATCTAGCAAGTCAGTTAAAGCTTGAGCCGGCAGGCACTCAGGGCCTCCTGCCCTGGCAGCCGCTGCCGCTGTTGACCCGAAAATTAACTCCGCTGACATAGACGAATGCTGCACGGGCTGTGTACTGGCCATGACGATTGCCACCCGATTCGGCGGCTCACAGGGGTCCGGAATACTGTCGCCATTGGAACAGCCCCCAAGCCGGCCGTCTGGCAGTTGATACAATGACTCTGTCTCACCGGTGGATGACTCGCCATCAGAGTAAAGGACGGTCTCATCACTAGATGTTGGCCTATCCTCAGATTCCACACCATGGATAAATCCCACGAAGACATGATTCATGGCAGGCCGAACCCGGGCGAGTCTCGCACGCTGAGCCTTCTCGACGATGTCGGTGCAGATGTCTGGCTCAGGGCCTGGTTCGCCGATCTTGCCAATGAAGACGTGGATTCCGCCGAAGGGGGCCCGGTACCCGTACTCGATTGAGCCGGCATCGGGGCCCCAGCCTGCGTCGTCGATGTAGAGCTTGACGCGACGACTCTTGGTCATCCGGCCCATAGCGTATCCCTTGATCCCTTCGAAGTTTCCCTTTAAGAACTCGAAACCATCGTGCAATAGCCCCACGGTGGGCGCCAATTGTCATGGAATTGTCACGGCAGATGTCCTAGTGTGAGGACTTAGTCGTGGAGCCATCGCGTTGAGGTTAGCTTAAAGGGGTTAATCAGGATAAAGGACATGAGGAGTTTATAATGGTTCGGCCCCTTACGATGAAGGTAAAAGCCTAGTCCAGTTTGTAGTTGGTATTGCTAGGGTTTCGATGAGCAGGGAGCGAATACGCTTGACCCGGCTCCCGATCTATTGTTTCTTGTCCTAAGCCGCCACTAGGTCGTCCCCTTATATACACGGGTTGACGCCCTGCGGCCCTCAGAGTCTTGGCTAGTTTATACAATGTATCCGGCTCGGTGACCTTTCTTACATATCTTACAGTACAAGTTTACATACATGGCGGTTTATAATCATGGGCCTTAAGCCGCCTTCGGATCTGGGCCCTCTACTAAGCCTATCTATGAACCGCCATATGATTTTGGGCTTCCTTGTGATGAATCGTCATAGGGATGACCCAGCCCATCCTGGGCGGGTCATACCTAATAGTTATATCCCCAACACCGGCAAAGGGGGAAACATCCGAGAAAGTATTCCATGTGTTTCGCGTTTTCGGACAGAAGAACCGGAGAGGGATGGTTGCAGGTTCGCTATGCTAGGCATGCGTGACGGACAAACAGACTGCGTATTCAGATTTGTCTCAAAATTCTGCGCAACTTTCATGTAGAAAGTATTTTCATCTGATAAACGGTTTTTTTATATTAATTATCAAAGTTTTAATTCTTTTTTTAGAATTTACAGAATTAAATTAATTAGAAAATATAATTATGATGCCAGTGTGATGTCATCATGATGTCAGCAGTCAACAGTGCGTTTGACTAGGTCAACTGATGCGTGGGGCCAGATCGTCTATGACAGACTAACTAACTAATAGATTAATTAGATTAGTTAGTTAATTAGATTAACTAACACAGGTTAATTAAGTTAATTAATCATCCTAATCAATTAATTATTAATTATTTTATTTTTAGTATTCATTTTGTTAATGTTCTAGGCGATGGGCCCCCATGTCTGTGGCTTAGGGTGAACCTTAACGGGCGTGTAGGTTACGGGGACTGGCGTCACCCGTGCGAAGACCAAGCCCGACTTGGGGGCAAGGCAAGGCGAGGTCGTGGCCTCGCGGGGGCGACGGCGCGCGGCAGCAGAGACCGATGCGGTGCGGCGATGGCTGGGACAGGCGCGGCCCGGTGCGATGGCAGCAGTGCTGTAGGAGGTAGCAGGCAGGCGAGGCACCGTCGCACGAGGCGGGGACCGGTGAGGTATGGCGCGCGGCAAGGGACGGGGATGGATCACGGCGACCGCAGCGCGGTTGGCCGGATCGATGGCGGCGAGCAGCAGGGCAGAGGGAGGGGCCGGCGGCAGCACGATCGGTGTGGCAAGCGAGCTGCAGAGCAGTGGCGGCGAGCGAGCGTAAGGGAGGTGCGGGGCAGAGGCAGCAACAGCAGTCAGTTGCGGCAGGGGAGCACAACGCGAGGGTAGTGGGGCACGGGCGAGGTCGTGAGCGCGTTCAGGGGTGCCGGGCATGGCGGCCGACGTGGTGAGGGCGCGGGCGAGCGGTGGACGGCGCCGGTGACCGAGATCAAGGGGAGAGGAGGCCAGTGGTCTCAACAGCATTGCAGGGGTACAGTCGTCAAGGCTTGATGAAGACTGCTCGGGGAAGCGGTTGGGGACGGCGAGGTTGAGGCGGAGGAGCTCTGGCGAGGTTGCTCCGGCGAACGTCGACGGCGGGGTGGTCCTTCTTGCGGCGGTGGTTGGCGGTGACTGGCGCGGTGGCCTCGGGCGAGGGCGGTGGGGATCGATTCCCCGATCCATATCAGATCAGGAAGGGGGAGAGAACGAGGGAGTGGGGGAAGTGGTGTAGTCAGGGGGTTAGGGTTTCAGGGTAGTGGGCATTAAGGGGAGTGGGGTGGGCCGACCTGGTTAGTGGGCTGGTCGGCTGGGCCGTCTTGTCCAGTTGGTTGGGGGTTCCTTTCCTTTTATATATTTTTGTTTTGTCTTTTTCCTTTTATTTATTTTACCTTTTACTATTTTACAAAATTATAGTTTTTATAAAATACAAAAGTTGTATCTAAAATAGTATTAACAAATATGCCACTACCAAAACTAACTTAGAACCTAAAATAAAATAGTTTTTAATTGTATATTTTAAGGCATTTAAATAATTGTTTTTGCTACTGTTTTGTTCATTTTAGAGCATTTAAACATTTCATAAAAGTGTGGTTTCTCCACCATAATTACCTATGCATTATTTGGCACAACCCGAACATTTTAGTTTTAAGATTTGAAAACCTTTTATCATTTGCCTTTATTTTAAATTTGAATTTGAACGGGATTGAATCATCGCAAGGTTAATAATAGTAATCGAGGTGACGTGGCATCATTAGAAGATGTTCACTGTAGCTTAATTATCCAGGCATTACAAATGGGGTAGTCGAAAGAAAGAACCATACTCTAACTGATTTGGTTAACGCCATGTTAGACACATCGGGTCTCTCCAAGGCATGGTGGGGAGAGGCGATATTGACTGCATGTCATGTCCTAAACCGAGTTCCCAAAAAGAACAAAGAGATGACTCCATTCAAGGAATGGGAGAAGAAAAGGTTAAAATTCTCTTAACTACGAACCTGGGGTTGTTGGGCGAAAGTCAATGTGCCAAATCCAAAGAACCGCAAGCTTGGACCAAAAACTGTGGATTGTGTTTTCCCAGAATATGCTTTTCATAACATTGGCTATAGATTGTTGATTGTAAAATCTGAGGTGTCTGACATGCATGTCGGTACAATCATGGAATTGAATGATGTGACTTTCTTTGAAGATATCTTTCCCATGAAGGATATGGCTAGCTCATCAAATTAGGAGATGCCTAGTTCATCGAATCAGGAATTAGATACAATTACTGAACCTACCACTTCAATGGAACACTTTGAAAATCATGTGGAGGAGAACAATGAAGTTCCTACTAGGAGCAAGAGAGAGAGGACTGCAAAGTCTTTTGGTGATGATTTTCTTGTGTATCTCATAGATGACACTCCCAGTTCTATTTCAGAGGCATATGCATCTGAAGATGCCGACTACTAGAAGGAAGCGGTCCGTAGTGAGATGGATTCCATCTTGGTAAATGAAACTTGGGAGATCATTGATCGTCCTTATGGGTGCAAACCTATAGGGTGCAAATGGGTATTCAATAAGAATCTTAGGTCTGGCTATACTATTGAGAAGTACAAGGCACGGCTCGTGGCCAAGGTTTATAACCAAAAGGAAGGTGAAGACTTTTTTGATACTTACTCACCTATGGCTCGACTGACCACTATTTGAGTACTACTTTCACCAGCTGCCTCACATGGTCTTCTCGTTCATCAAATGGATGTTAAGACTACTTTCCTAAATGGAGAGTTGGACGAGGAAATTTATATGGAACAGCCAGGTGGGTTTGTAGTATATGGTTAGGAAGGAAAACTGTGCAAGTTGTTGAAGTCTTTGTATGGACTTAAGCAAACACTGAAACAGCAGCATGAGAAGTTTGAAAGAACTTTAATAGCTACAAGGTTTGTTGTAAATGAAGCTAACAAATGTGTGTGCTATCACCATGGTGGGGGTGAGGGAGTTATCGTATGCTTGTATGTTGATAACATATTGATTTTTGGAACAAATATGAATGTTATTAAGGAAGTCAAGGATTTCCTATCTCATTGTTTTGAGATCAAGAATTTAGGAGTGGCTAATGTTATTCTGAACATCAAGCTGTTGAGGGACGATAATGGTGGGATCACATTGCTTCAATCTCACTATGTGGGAAAGATCTTGAGTCGCTTTGGCTACAATGACTGCAAGCCCTCTCCAACACATATGATGCTAGTGTGTTGCTTCAAAAGAATCGAATAATTGCTAGAGATCAATTGAAATATTCTCAGATTATTGGCTCGCTTATGTACTTAGCCAGTGCTACAAGACCTGACATCTCTTTTGTTGTTAGCAAACTGAGTCGGTTTGTCTCAAAACCTGGAGATGTGCATTGGAAAGCTCTAGAGAGAGTTCTCTGTTACTTGAAAGGCACTGCGAGCCATGGAATTCACTACACTGGGTACCCAAAGGTACTGGAAGGGTATAGTGACTCAAACTGGATCTCTGATGCTGATGAGATAAAGGTCACGAGCGGATTTGTATTCACTCATGGAGGTGGCGTTGTTTCTTGGAAGTCTTGCAAGCAGACTATCTTAACGAGGTCAACAATCAAAGCAGAACTCACAACACTAGATAAAACTACGGTCGAGGCAGATTGGCTCTGTCCGCTCTTGAATGACTTGTCGGTTGTTGAGAAACATGTACCGGGTATCCTTATGAACTGCGACAACTAAACTGTGATTGCTAAAGTGAGCAGCTCAAAGGATAACATGAAGTCATCAAGACATGTTCAGAGAAGGTTAAAGTCTGTCAGGAAAATGAAAAACTCTGGAGTTATTATAACACCCTCGATGCGACTATATCTCCCACGTGTCGAGGCACGACTTAGAGGCATAATCGCATTGAAGGCATATGTCGCAAGTTAGGCAATCTTCACAACATCCTATGTAATATAGATAATAAAAGGGAAGATAACATAGTTGGCTTACACTCTCCATGTCAATCAAGTACATAAATAACATTACATCATCCAAACACTCATGGCCCGACTACGGCGCAAAAATAAAAGAGAACCCAACATGCGACACGGTCCCGATCACCCCCAACTAGGCACCACTACTGATCATCAGGGAAGGAAACATAGTAACGTTGAGAGTCCTCGTCGAACTCCCACTTGAGCTCGAGTGCGTCACCTGGAGCAGAATCATCAGGCCCTGCATCTGGTGTAATAGTAATCTGTGAGCCACAGGGACTCAGCAATCTCGCACCCTCGCGATCAAGACTATTTAAGCTTATAGGTAAGGCAAGGTAAAATATGTGGAGCTGCAGCAAGCGACTAGCATATATGGTGGCTATCCTGTTCGCAAAAGAGAGCGAGAAGAGGAGGCAAAGCGCGAGCGAGAAACTAGAGAGCAACCTGCGCAAACATTACTCCAACACCGTGTCCGCTTCCCGGACTCCGCCGAGAAGAGGCCATCATGGTAACACACTCAGTTGATTCATTTTAATTAGGTTAAGGTTCAAGTTATCTACAACCGGACATTAACAAATTCCCATATGCCCATAACCGCGGGCACGGCTTTCGAAAGTTCAAATCCCTGCAGGGGAGTCCCAACTTAGCCCATGATAAGCTCTCATGGTCAACGAAGGAATAGACCTCCTCCCAAGATGTTCTGATCAGACTCGGTATCTCGGTTCTTCAAGACACTTCAATAGGTTAAAACAAGACCAGCAACACCACCCAGATGTGCCGAAAAATCCCGATAGGAGCTGCACATATCTCGTTCTCAGGGCACACCGGATGAGAAAGACGTCGGGTAGGCCAGCCCAGAGTTGCCCCTAGTAGCCCCGGACATCGCTCGGTTGGACCAACACTCAGAGGAGCACTGGCCCGGGGAGGGCTAAAATAAGATGACCCTTGGGCTTCGGAAACCCAAGGGAAAAGAGGCTAGGTGGCAAATGGTAAAACCAAGGTTGGGCATTGCTGGAAAAGCTTTACTCAAGGCGAACTATCAAGGGGTTCCCATTATAACCCAACCGCGTAAGGAACGCAAAATCCGGGAACATAACACCGATATGACGGAAACTAGGGCAGCAATAGTGGAACAAAACACTAGGCGAGAGGCCGAGCCTTCCACCCTTTACCAACTATATAGATGCATTAAGATAACAAGATAATATAATGATATCCCAACAAGTAAATAAATGTTCCAACAAGGAACGGCCTCCAATCTTCACCTGCGACTAGCAACGCTATAAGAGGGGCTGAGCAAAGTGGTAACATAGCCAATCAACGGTTTGCTAGGACATGGTGGGTTAGAGGTTTGACATGGCAATTAGGGAGGCTTGAAATCAAGTGGTAGGCATCGTAGCATTGGCATAGCAAAAGAGCGAGCATCTAGCAAAGCAAAGATAGTAGTGATTTCGAGGGTATGTTCATCTTGCCTGCACAGTTGTCAGAGTTGACTGGATCCTCGAAAGCAAACTCAACGGGCTCCTCGTTAGCGAACTCGTCTCCCGGCTCTACCCAAACAAGACAAACAAGCAACAAGGACACAATTAACCACGTGCAAAGCTCAAACAATAGGATGCAAGGATGGTATGCTATGCGGGATGCCTATGCAAGATTTGACAAGGGATGCATGAACCTGGCCTCAACTTGGGAATCCAAGTGTTCCACTGGAAAGATGAGATGAAATCTCTTGAAAACGATATAAAGAACGCCGGAATCGGAGTTATGGTTTGGAAATGGCAAACAAAACAAATATGACACCGGTCTGCGATTTACAGCAAGTAGCCATCTAAAAGCAATGAGATGAACAAGCTACAGCACTCAAACATGGCATAAAAATACATGGCAGGGATGCATTCATGATGCTTAACAAAAGTCTAGCACTGAGCTACGGCCAAATCATCTATTAATAGGTTCAAACAAGCATGGCAAAAATGCATATGGCAAACAGATTTCAGACTTAGTGAAATTAACACTTGTCTTGAATTTCAGATCAGGTAGCACACTTCAGAGCAACACAACTACATGCTACAGGACCTGAACATGGCAAAGTAAAGAATGGCATGGAGCTACTCAAAGAGATTAACAAAAGTCCCTTAGTGACCTTGAGCCAAAAGGGATCAGAAAATACAATTGCAAGCATGTGAACATGGCAAAAAAACATAATCAGTTATCAGACTTAGTGAAAACTGGAGCATGCTGAAAACAGATATCAAGTAGGCATGTTTACGAGCTTGATGCACTCACTACGGAGCAAGTCATGACAACCTAAGCATACACCCATCAAGAATACACAAAATTCAAGCTAGACATGGCAAGAACAATAGCATAGCATGCACGGATCAACTACAACATCCTCGACAAAATCACTAACTAGTAGACAATCTGCCCAGATTCATAAAGTAGCAAAAGAGAGCTCGATTGACTCAAGCTAGGGTGCTACATAATTTCAAACAAAGATATGGATGGATAGAGCACTATAAGATTAACAAAACATCCTTACTGATCATCCTCAAAAGAGGCACGGATCACTAGGAAACAACATGAACATATGGCCATATGAGATAAACAGCTCAAGGACTTAGTGGAAATGCTAAGTCCCTGAAATCAGCACTAACAAATGCACCACTTTGCAAGCTTGTACTAGTCACCACACACATCACAAAAATACATGGATTGCACCTCTGGAAAGATGGCAAAACCCTTAACAAAACATATGTAGAACTCATGGGCATATCGTGCACACAATAATTATGAAAAAATGACAAATATCTAAATGGAGTAGCAGATCTGACAATTATCTCAAGTAGCCCTCTTCTAACAGCATTTTGGGCATCAAGATGAACTCAAATGAAAATGATGTAATGGAATGAAATGATGTACTCTCTGAGATGAACATTTTGATATGCTATATGCCAAAAATGGAGTTACGGATGCGGAGTTACGGCATGATGAACAGGAGCAAATGAACTAGGGTTTCGGGCAAAAAGTCAACCCGGGACAAATCCGGATCTGAGATCTGCACGCTTTACGAGGAAGGCCGGCGCCGGAGTTTGCGCTCGCCGGAGCTGCGGGGCGTCACCGGAGTCGAGGGAGAGACGGAGAGGGGCCAGATCCGGCGTGGGGGAGGCGGCGAGGCAGCACGGACGCCGAGGCGGCCGCGGGCGGCGGGCGGTGGGCGGCGCGCTAGCCGGCGGGGAGGCGGCGTGGAGGCGGCGGCGAGCTCCGGCCGGGCGCGAGGAGGCGGGGCGAGGGAGCGGGCCGCGGGGGCCGGCCTTGGGCTTCCCGGGCCCGGGCGGCGCGGCGATCTGGGGACCGGGCGCGGGCGAATGGCGCGATGCCACGTGGCGGCGGCGGCGGGATTTTTCGTCCGGCGGCAGGCGGACACGTCCGGCCGCGTGGAGGGGAGAGGGATCTAGGGTTTCGTCCGGATTTGGACGGGGTGGCACTAATTTATAGGTAGAGGGAGCTAGGAGACTCAGAATGAGGTGTGGTTTTCGGCCACGCGATCGTGATCGAACGCTCTAGAAGATGGAGAGGGTTTTGGTGGGTTTTGGGCCAAAATGGAGGGGTGTTGGGCTGCAACACACACGAGGCCTTTTCGGTCCCTCGGTTAACCGTTGGAGCATCAAACGAAGTCCAAATGGTACGAAACTTGACAGGCGGTCTACCGGTAGTAAACCAAGGCCGCTTGGCAAGTCTCGGTCCAATCCGGAAAGGTTTAATCCCCACACACGAAAGAAAGGTACAAATGACCACCGGAGGAGAATGGAGCGCCGGAATGCAAAACGGACAACAGGGAAAATGCTCGAATGCATGAGATGAACACGTATGCAAATGCAATGCACATGATGACATGATATGAGATGCATGACAAAGATAGCAACACACGGAGACAAAAATCCGAACCCGAGAAAATAAAATAACTTAACGCCGGAAACGGCAAGAGTTCGAGTACAAATTGGGAAAGTTACATCCGGGGTGTTACAACACTCCACCACTACGAAAGGATCTCGTCCCAAGATCTAGGACTGAAAGAACACCGGGTACTCAGAACGGAGGTGATCCTCGCGTTCCCAGGTAGCTTCATGGTCGGAATGGTGTGACCACTTGACTTTGAGGAATTTGATTGACTTGTTGCAAGTCTTGCGTTCAGTCTCTTCAAGAATAGCAACTGGGTGCTCACGATAAGAAAGATCTTCTTGGAGCTCAATGTCCTCGAAGTTGACGGTGCGGTCAGGAGTCTTGAAGCACTTCCGAAGCTGAGAGACATGGAACACATCATGAACATTTGCAAAGTTTGAAGGAAGCTCGAGTTGATAGGCGAGGTCGCCTCTCTTGCTGACAATCTTGAAAGGTCCCGCGTATCTAGGGGCAAGCTTCCCTTTGATACCGAAGCGACGAGTACCTTTCATTGGAGAGACGCGGAGGTAAACATGATCTCTGATCTCGAAAGCCAAATCATGGTGCTTACTATCATAGTAGCTCTTCTGACGGGATTGGGCTGCTTTGAGGTTATCTCGAATGACTTTGCACATTTCCTCTGCCTCTGTGATTAAGTCATTACCCAAAAGCTGACGTTCACCGGTTTCAGACCAGTTGAGAGGGGTGCGGCACTTCCTGCCATACAGAATTTCAAATGGAGCCTTGCCCGAACTTGCTTGAAAACTGTTGTTGTAGGAGAATTCAGCATAAGGAAGACAATCCTCCCACTTCATGCTGAAGAAGATCACACAAGCCCTGAGCATATCTTCAAGAATCTGGTTGACACGCTCGACTTGACCGCTAGTTTGAGGATGGAAAGCTGTGCTGAAGCGGATGTTAGTGCCCATGGCCTTCTGAAAATAATCCCAAAACTTGGAGGTAAAGATGCTGCCATGGTCTGAAGAGATCACTTGAGGAATACCGTGTAGAGAGACAATACGAGAGGTATAGAGTTCCGCCAATTGAGCTGCAGTGATTGACTCTTTGATAGGTAGAAAGTGAGCCACTTTGGTGAGTTTGTTGATGACAACGAATATAGCATCATTGCCACGCTTGGACTTTGGAAACCCAATCACGAAGTCCATCTCAATGTGGTCAAACTTCCATTCTGGAATGGCAAGAGTTTGGAGGAGACCCGCTGGCCTTTGATGTTCTGCCTTCACTCTTCTGCAGACATCACATTCATTCACGAATTGAGCAATCTCGTGCTTCATTCAAGTCCACCAATAAGCCTGCTTGAGGTCCTGATACATATTCGTGCTCCCAGGGTGGATGGAGAGGAGAGAATTGTGAGCCTCATTCATGATCACTTTACGGAGGTCACCTTTGGGCACAACAATACGATCCTCGAAGAAGAGAGTATCTTTGTCATCAAGGCGGTAGCACTTGTACTTGGGTTGACTCTTGGCAATCCCAATCTTCACCTTTTTCACCATAGCATCAAGAAGCTGGGCTTGGAGAATCTGATCTTCCAAGGTAGGAGAGATTTGAAGGCTGGCGAGGAAACCTTGAGGAACAACTTGCAGATTAAGTTTGCGGAAAGCTTCACAAAGCTCGGGTTGATAAGGCTTGAGAATCAGACTGTTGCAGTAAGCTTTCCTGCTCAATGCGTCAGCAATCACATTGGCCTTGCCTGGAGTATACTTGATACTCGGATTATACTCTTGAATCATTTCGACCCATCGAGTTTGCCTGAGGTTGAGATTAGGCTGAGTGTAAATGTACTTGAGACTCTTGTGATCAGTGAAAATGTCCACTTTTCTTCCCAATAGAAGATGTCTCCAAGTCAAAAGAGCATGCACAACTGCCGCCAACTCGAGATCATGAGTGGGGTAGTTCTTCTCATTAGGCTTCAACTGGCGAGAGGTATAAGCAACAACTTTCTTCTCTTGCATCAATACTGCGCCAAGACCTTGGAGAGAAGCATCACAAAAGACCTCGTACGACTTGGATTCATCAGGCGGAGTCAGAACTGGAGCAGTGATCAATTTCTCTTTCAAGGTGTTGAAAGCAATGTCACACTCCGGAGACCAAACGTACTTGACGTGCTTCTGGAGAAGATTAGAGAGAGGGTTCGCGATCTTAGAAAAGTTTTCAACGAATCTTCGGCAATAGCTTGCGAGACCGAGGAAGCTATGGAGTTGCTTCACGTTCTGAGGAGGTTCCCAATTCACAATTGCAGACACCTTCTCAGGATTCACCGCAATGCCCTTGGCAGAGATGATATGACCAAGATAAAGAACCTCATCGAGCCAAAATTCGCACTTGGAGAACTTGGCATAGAATTGATGTTCCCTGAGCTTATCAAGAACCAAACGCAAGTGCTTGGCATGATCTTCCTTGTTCTTCGAGAAAACCAGAATGTCGTCGAGATAGACCAAAACGAAGTCATTGGTGTAGGCATTGAAGATGAAGTTCATCATGCGGGAGAAAGTCGGAGGAGCGTTGACGAGACCAAAAGACATGACAGTGTATTCATATAAACCAAAACTTGTCCTGAAAGCCGTCTTGGGAATATCTTGCTCACGGATTCGAATCTGATGATAACCCATACGGAGGTCAAGCTTAGAGAATACTTGGGCACCTTTGAGTTGTTCGAACAGCTCGTTGATATTGGGAAGTGGATATTTGTTCTTGATGGTCTTCTTGTTCAATGGACGGTAATAAACACAAAGTCGGTCCGTTCCATCCTTCTTCTTCACAAAAAGAACACCACAACCCCACGGAGAAGAACTAGGCTGGATGAGACCCATTCTCTCTTGAATATCGAGTTGCCTCTTCAGCTCCTTCAACTCTTCAGGTCCGAGCTTGTAAGGACGTTTGCACACAGGTTCCATACCGGGCTCAAGATCAATAACGAATTCAACTGGTCGGTGCGGAGGCATTCCTGGGAGCTCTTCTGGAAAGACATCTTGATATTCGCAAACGACTGGAATTTGCGAGATAGCATCGAGTTCACCCTTCTCATTGAGAGAAAACAGACGGAATGTATCACCACGAGCGGCAAACACAATTACATCTTCAGACGAATGAGTCAATTGAATCTGCCTGGCTGCACAATCAAGATGCGCCTTGTGCTTAGAAAGCCAATCCATTCCGAGAATAAGATCAATATCCGAGTTACCAAGAACCATAGGAGAAGAAAGAAACTTGTAGTCACCCAACGTGATAGTAACATCTGGAGCCATCATTTTGGTGTTCATGAACAAACCCGGAGAAGAAACCGCTATCGGCTTAGGCAAATCAATAGTATGCACATCATGCATGGATGCAAAAGGCTTTGATAAAAACGATAAAGATGCACCAGTGTCTAAAAGAACTCTTGCGGGAATGTCATTAACAGGAAGGTTACCCATGATCACATCTGGTGAGTCCTCTGCCTGAGCTGCATTCAGCAAGTTGACCTTGGCGGACTTGGTGTTATGCTTGACCATAGCTGTACTTGCCGATCTGACAGGAGGAGGAGGAGGAAGACGCCTCTGGTTGAAACACTTGTTGGCATAGTGACCCTTCTGTTGGCACTTGTTGCACGTGACCCCTGAAAGCGGACGGTGGTACGGAGCACTCGATCTTGGAGCTTGAGACGAAGTCTTGTTCTGAAAGCCAGGGTTGGGTGGGTGGGAAGATCCACTGCCACCTTTGCTCTTCTACTGATACGGCTGACGGAACGGAGGAGGAGGAAGCTAATACTTCTGCTGCTTGGCCACTTGAGTAGAGGAAGAAGGAGTAACATCTCTGACTTGCTTCTTGGAAGCATAACACCTCAATTGAGCGGCCTCTTGCTTCAATGCCATGTTGTAGAACTCATCGTACCTCAAGGGCTCAAAAAGGACAAGAGCTAGCTGAATTTCTTCTCTGAGACCACCCCTGAACTGGTATATCATGCTCTTCTCATCAGGTACGTCCTGCTTAGCAAAGCGGGCGAGCTTCTGAAACAACTTGTTGTAGTCATAGACAGACAAAGAGCCTTGCTTCAGGTTGCGGAATTCCTCACGCTTGCTTTCAACCACGCTCTGAGGAATATGATGAGCTCTGAAATCTTGATGGAATTCATCCCAGGTGATAACACGTCCACCTCTGGAATCCTTGTACTGCTGGAACCATTCTGCAGCTTGATTTTTGAGTTGGAAGGAAGCGAACTTGACAAAGTCCTCAGGCCTGACGTTACTGCACTCGAAATGCTTGCACAGATCCACAAGCCAATCGTCAGCATCGGTTGCCTCAAAACAATTGCTGAAAGTCTTAGGCCCATTAGCAAGGAACTGGTTGAGTGTAGCAAAGTGATTCTGATTGTTGCCTTGGTTCCCTTGGTTGCCTTGATTGCGCTCTTGAAGAATTTGCATGATCAACTGTGTGTTTGCATTGGTTGCGGCCATCACAGCTTGCCATGCCTCTGGAGGAGGTGGAGGTGGTGGCGGATCAGGATTCGGAGTCGTGCACGTTGGAGGAGCCATCCTGAAGAGGTTGACATCCATTAGCACATTGATAGACAAAAATTGAAGCTGAATCCAACGGAATGAAAATTGCAACATATAGTCTTCACATCCGAACAAAATGAACGAATGCATTCCTCTTGAAATGGTCACATATCCATAAATTGAGAAGCCACTTAGAATTAAGGTAGAGAAATAAATCAACAAGGTACGGATCAAGAACGAATAATCGGTAAGAAATCCCAATCTCAAACCAATATCCGTGGAAGAAGAACTAGAGCTACTAGAATTCCCACCTATGAAACTCTCGAACCTTTCCAGTTATGCAATCAGGTGTTGGGGATACAGGGGAAGCATAATATCTCACCCAAATCTAGCAATTCCTACATCCAGCTGTATCCATCCTTCAACACATAACCGAGAAAAACTTCGGAAACCATCTACCTCAACCTTCGAAAAGCATCCGTTATACAAGTTATGGCGATACTCCCGAACTCCCGCCCCAGTACTGGGTGGCGTCGAGGTTATCTCACCAACGAACTGCATAAAAGAGATTTTCGATGTCGGCGTACTAAACTCGGGTATTCCAGAACTGCAACGATAAAATTATGACGACAACACCTCAGAGCTCAACTCCCCGGGACACTTCCACAAAACCCCTGACAGGAGGCACAAAGACAATGTTCTCATCATAAAACCATCGGAACGATTCCAAGATACCCGCGTGATCCTAAAAAAAATTTAGTGAAATTTGAGAAGAGAAGAGTCAAAACTCTACGTCAGGATGCCTTACCAGAGCGATGAGGAGACTGGGAAGTAAAAAGAATTCCTAAACTCTCTGATATATAATTCCTAAATGACTCAAAACATTTTTTTCAAGACACAACTCGGCCGCTAATAACGATCAAGCAATGGGGCTCCTAAGGTCGGGGAAGGCTCTGATTACCAACTTATAACACCCTCGATGCGACTATATCTCCCACGTGTCGAGGCACGACTTAGAGGCATAATCGCATTGAAGGCATATGTCGCAAGTTAGGCAATCTTCACAACATCCCATGTAATATAGATAATAAAAGGGAAGATAACATAGTTGGCTTACACTCTCCACGTCAATCAAGTACATAAATAACATTACATCATCCAAACACTCATGGCCCGACTACGGCGCCAAAATAAAAGAGAACCCAACATGCGACACGGTCCCGATCACCCCCAACTGGGCACCACTAATGATCATCAGGGAAGGAAACATAGTAACGTTGAGAGTCCTTGTCGAACTCCCACTTGAGCTCGAGCGCGTCACCTGGAGCGGAATCATCAGGCCCTGCATCTGGTGTAATAGTAATCTGTGAGCCACAGGGACTCAGCAATCTCGCACCCTCGCGATCAAGACTATTTAAGCTTATAGGTAAGGCAAGGTAAAATATGTGGAGCTGCAGCAAGCGACTAGCATATATGGTGGCTATCCTGTTCACAAAAGAGAGCGAGAAGAGGAGGCAAAGCACGAGTGAGAAACTAGAGAGCAACCTGCGCAAACATTACTCCAACACCGTGTCCGCTTCCCGGACTCCGCCGAGAAGAGGCCATCACGGTAACACACTCAGTTGATTCATTTTAATTAGGTTAAGGTTCAAGTTATCTACAACCGGACATTAACAAATTCCCATCTGCCCATAACTGCGGGCACGGCTTTCAAAAGTTCAAATCCCTGCAGGGGAGTCCCAACTTAGCCCATGACTAGCTCTCACGGTCAACGAAGGAATAGACCTCCTCCCAAGACGTTCCGATCAGACTCGGTATCTCGGTTCTTCAAGACACTTCGACAGGTTAAAACAAGACCAGCAACACCACCCAGATGTGCCGACAAATCCTGATAGGAGCTGCACATATCTCATTCTCAGGGCACACCGGATGAGCAAGACGTCGGGTAGGCCAGCCCAGAGTTGCCCCTGGTAGCCCCGGACATCGCTCGGTTGGACCAACACTCAGAGGAGCACTGGCCCCGGGGGCCTAAAATAAGATGACCCTCGGGCTCCGGAAACCCAAGGGAAAAGAGGCTAGGTGGCAAATGGTAAAACAAAGGTTGGGCATTGCTGGAAAAGCTTTACTCAAGGCGAACTATCAAGGGGTTCCCATTATAACCCAACCGCGTAAGGAACGGAATATCCGGGAACATAACACCGATATGACGGAAACTAGGGCGGCAAGAGTGGAACAAAACACTAGGCGAGAGGCCGAGCCTTCCACCCTTTACCAAGTATATAGATGCATTAAGATAACAAGATAATATAATGATATCCCAACAAGTATATAAATGTTCCAACAAGGAACGGCCTCCAATCTTCACCTGCGACTAGCAATGCTATAAGAGGGGCTGAGCAAAGCGGTAACATAGCCAATCAACGGTTTGCTAGGACATGGTGGGTTAGAGGTTTGACATGGAAATTTGGGAGGCTTGAAAGCAAGTGGTAGGCATCGTAGCATTGGCATAGCAAAAGAGCGAGCATCTAGCAAAGCAAAGATAGTAGTGATTTCGAGGGTATGATCATCTTGCCTGCACAGTTGTCAGACTTGACTGGATCCTCGAAAGCAAACTCAACGGGTTCCTTGTTAGCGAACTCGTCTCCCGGATCTACCAAAACAAGACAAACAAGCAACAAGGACACAATCAACCACGTGCAAAGCTCAAACAATAGGATGCAAGGATGGTATGCTATGCGGGATGCGATGCGGGATGCATATGCAAGATTTGACAAGGGATGCATGAACCTGGCCTCAACTTGGGAATCCAAGTGTTCCACTGGAAAGATGAGATGAAATCTCTTGAAAACGATATAAAGAACGCCGGAATCGGAGTTACGGTTTGGAAATGGCAAACAAAACAAATATGACACCGGTCTGCGATTTACAGCAAGTAGCCATCTAAAAGCAATGAGATGAACAAGCTACAGCACTCAAACATGTTATAAAAATACATGGCAGGGATGCATTCATGATGCTTAACAAAAGTCTAGCACTGAGCTACGGCCAAATCATCCATTAACAGGTTCAAACAAGCATGGCAAAAATGCATATGGCAAACAGATTTCAGACTTAGTGAAATTAACACTTGTCTGGAATTTCAGATCAGGTAGCACACTTCGGAGCAACACAACTACATGCTACAGGACCTGAACATGGCAAAGTAAAGAATGGCATGGAGCTACTCAAAGAGCTTAACAAAAGTCCCTTAGTGACCTTGAGCCAAAAGGGATCAGAAAATACAATTGCAAGCATGTGAACATGGCAAAAAAACATAATCAGTTCTCAGACTTTGTGAAAACTGGAGCATGCTGAAAACAGATATCAAGTAAGCATGTTTACGAGCTCGATGCACTCACTACGGAGCAAGTCATGATAACCTAAGCATACACCCATCAAGAATACACAAAATGCAAGCTAGAAATGGCAAGAACAATAGCATAGCATGCACGGATCAACTACAACATCCTCGGCAAAATCGCTAACTAGTAGACAATCTGCCCAGATTCACAAAGTAGCAAAAGTAGAGCTCGATTGACTCAAGCTAGGGTGCTCCATAATTGCTAACAAAGACATGGATGGATAGAGCACTACAAGATTAACAAAACATCCTTACTGATCATCCTCAAGAGAGGCACGGATCACAATAATTATGGCAAAAATGACAAATATCTAAATGGAGTAGTAGATCTGACAATTATCTCAAGTAGCCCTCTTCTAACAGCATTTCGGGCATCAAGATGAACTCAAATGAAACTGATGCAATGGAATGAAATTATGTACTCTCTGAGATGAACATTTTTATATGCTATATGCCAAAAACGGAGTTACGGATGGGGAGTTACGGCATGATGAACAGGAGCAAATGAACTAGGGTTTCGGGCAAAAAGTCAACCCGAGACAAATCCGGATCTGAGATCTGCACACTTTACGAGGATGGCCGGCGCCGGAGTTCGCGCTCGCCGGAGCTGTGGGGCGTCACCGGAGTCGAGGGAGAGATGGAGAGGGGCCAGATCCGGCGTGGGGGAGGCGGCGAGGCGGCACGGACGCCGAGGCGGCCGAGGGCGGCGCGGGCGGCGGGCGGCGACCGGCCGGGCGGCGGGCGGCGGCGCACGCGCGGGCGGGGATGCGGCGTGGAGGCGGCGGCGAGCTCCGGCCGGGCGGGGTCGGGCGGCGCCTCGGGCGCGAGGAGGCGGGGCGAGGGAGCGGGCCGCAGGGGCCGGTCTTGGGCTTCCCGGGCCCGGGCGGCGCGGCGATCTGGGGACCGGGCGCGGGCGAATGGCGCGATGCCACGTGGCGGCGGCGGCGGGATTTTTCGTCCTGCGGTAGGCGGACATGTCCGGCCGCGCGGAGGGGAGAGGGATCTAGGGTTTCGTCCGGATTTGGACGGGGAGGCACTAATTTATAGGTAGAGGGAGCTAGGAGACTCAGAATGAGGTGCGGTTTTCGGCCACGCGATCCTGATCGAACGCTCTAGAAGATGGAGAGGGTTTTGGTGGGTTTTGGGCCAAAATGGAGGGGTGTTGGGCTGCAACACACACGAGGCCTTTTTGGTCCCTCGATTAACCGTTGGAGCATCAAACGAAGTCCAAATGGTACGAAACTTGATAGGCGGTCTACCGGTAGTAAACCAAGGCCGCTTGGCAAGTCTCGGTCCAATCCGGAAAGGTTTAATCCCCATACACGAAAGAAAGGTAGAAATGACCACCGGAGGAGAACGGAGCGCCGGAATGCAAAACGGACAACGGGGAAAATGCTCGAATGCATGAGATGAACACGTATGCAAATGCAATGCACATGATGACATGATATGAGATGCATGACAAAGATAGCAACACACGGAGACAAAAACCCGAACCCGAGAAAATAAAATAACTTAACGCCGGAAATGGCAAGAGTTGGAGTACAAATTGGGAAAGTTACATCCGGGGTGTTACAGTTATTGCATTGGATTATATCCAAACATCTAAAAATCTGGCAGATCCTATTACTAAGGGTCTGTCTCGTAATGTGATAGATAATGCATCAAAGGAGATGGCTATGAGACCCACAATGTGAGTTGTTCACAGTGGTAAGCTAGTATATGTGATCGGAGATCCCATGAATTAGATGTGGAAGACAAGTTGTTGTCGAGAGCATCCTTACTATTAACAATACCACTCCATGAAGATGCAATACTCTCCTAATCTGCATGGTAGGTTGATGTATATCTTAATGTGTTCTAAGTGGCTCATTTAAGCAGAGATGTTGCCCTGCAAAACATCTTTTGAAGAAGACCTATATGAGTATGATTGTTAAACATAGCAATCTATGAGAGTAGAGTGCTCTCTGGTAAACTCATGAAAGGTCTTGGAGTATGACGCATAAGCTCCACCCGCGGGGAAGTCCCACAGTAGCCTAGTGTCGGTCAAGGCTTTGTGTAAAGCTTAATTCGCAGAAAACTTGCAGTTCAAGGCCTAATCCATTGTTCAAGTTGCTTACTAGTGTAGCATATGTTGGGGAACGCAGTATTTCAAAAAAATTCCTATGATCACGCAAGATCTATCTAGGAGATGCATAGCAACGAGAGGGGAGAGTGTGTCTATGTACCCTCGTAGACCGAAAGCAACTCAGTTGATGTAGTCGAACATCTTCACAATCCAACCAATCAAGTACCGAACGTACGGCACCTCCGCGATCTGCACACGTTCAGCTCGGTGACGTCCCTCGAACTCTTGATCCAGTTGAGGCCGAGGGAGAGTTTCGTCAGCACAACGACGTGGTGACGGTGATGATGAAGTTACCGGCGCAGGGCTTCGCCTAAGCACTACAACGATATGACCGAGTTGTGTTTCTGTGGAGGGGGCACCGCACACGGCTAAGAGAAACTTTGGTGTGCCTTTGGGGTGCCCCCTCCCATGTATATAAAGGGGGAGGGAGGAGGAGGAGGCCGGCCAAGGGGAGGAGGCGTGCCATGGGGGCAATCCTACTCCAAGTAGGATTCGCCCCCCCCCACACACACACACTTTCCTATTCCAACAAGGAGAAAGGGGAAGGTAAGGGAGGAGAGAAGGAAAGGGGGGCCGGCCCCCTTAGTCCAATTTGGTTTGGGCTAGGGGGGTGCGCCAAGCCTTGGCCTGCCTCCTCTCTTCCACCAATAGGCCCATGAGGCCCAATATCCCCCCGGGGGGTCCGGTAACCCCCCAGTACTCCGGAAAATACCTGATACACCTCGGAACTGTTTCGGTGTCCGAATATAGTTTTCCAATATATAAATCTTTATGTCTCAACCATTTTGAGACTCCTCATCATGTCCGTGATCTCATCTGGGACTCCGAACTACCTTCGGTACATCAAAACTATAAACTCATAATACCGATCATCATCGAATGTTAAGCATGCGGACCCTAAGGGTTCGAGAACTTTGTAGACATGACCGAGACTCATCTCTGGTCAACAACCAATAGAGGAACCTATATGCTCATATTGGATCCCACATATTCTACGAAGATCTTTATCGGTCAAATCGCATAACAACATACATTGTTCCCTTTGTCATTGGTATGTTACTTGCCCGAGATTCGACCGTCGGTATCATCATACCTAGTTCAATCTCGTTACCGACAAGTCTCTTTACTCGTTTCGTAATGCATCACCCCGTGACTAACTCATTAGTCACATTGCTTGCAAGGCTCATAGTGATGTGCATTACCGAGAGGGCCCAGAGATACCTCTCTGACACAGGGAGTGACAAATCCTAATCTTAATCTATGCCAACTCAACAAACACCATCGGAGACACCTGTAGAGCATCTTTATAATCACCCAGTTACATTGTGACGTTTGATAGCACACAAGGTGTTCCTCCGGTATTCGGGAGTTGCATAATCTCATAGTCATAGGAACATGTATAAGTCATGAAGAAAGCAATAGCAATAAACTAAACGATCATAGTGCTAAGCTAACGGATGGGTCTAGTCCATCACATCATTCTCTAATGATGTGATCCTGTTCATCAAATGACAACACATGTCCATGGCTAGGAAACTTAACCATCTTTGAATAACGAGCTAGTCAAGTAGAGGCATACTAGGGACACTCTGTTTGTCTATGTATTTACACATGTACTAAGTTTCCAGTTAATACAATTCTAGCATGAATAATAAACATTATCATGATATAAGGAAATATAAATAATAACTTTATTATTGCCTCTAGGGCATATTTCCTTCAGTCTCCCACTTGCACTAGGGTCAATAATCTAGATTACACAATGTCGGTGTCAAAACCGGCGGATCTCGGGTAGGGGGTCCCGAACTATGCGTCTAAGGCGGATGGTAACAGGAGGCAGGGGACACGATGTTTTACCAGGTTCGGGCCCTCTTGATGGAGGTAAAACCCTACGTCCAGTTTGATTAATATTGATGATATGGGTAGTACAAGAGTAGATCTACCACGAGATCAGAGAGGCTAAACCCTAGAAGCTAGCCTATGGTATGATTGTATGTTGTCCTATGAACTAAAACCCTCAGGTTTATATAGACACCGGAAAGGGTTAGGGTTACACAAGGTCGATTACAAAGGAGGAGATATACATATCTATATTGCCTAGCTTGCCTTCCACGCCAAGTAGAGTCCCATCCGGACACGGGATGAAGTCTTCAATCTTGTATCTGCATAGTCCAACAGTCCGGCCAAAGGATATAGTCCGGTTGTTCGGAGACCCCCTAATCCAGGACTCCCTCAGTAGCCCCTGAACCAGGCTTCAATGACGATGAGTCCGGCGCGCAGTATTGTCTTCAGCATTGCAAGGCGGGTTCCTCCTCCGAATACACCACGGAAAAATTTGAATACAAGGATAGTGTCCGACCCTGCAAAATAAGTTCCACATTCCACCGTAGAGAGAATAATATTCCCACCAATCTAATCTGCTGACTTTTTTTGGCAACATGACGTTATGCCATGGCCTGGTGATTACTCGAACCGTTTCCTTTAACTAGCTCCACACATAATGCGAGGCGGTTTCTTGACATGTCTTGTCAAAGCAGAGATCGTGTTCCCCTAATTATGGGATTCTCATCAATACGGTCGTGGGTAACCCAAACGTGTCTAGGACTCCTAGATTATAGGCAAGTCCCAAACGTCTACGGAGAGGATGCTTGATATTCACCCTCTTTATAAAGGGACAAGGCTTTTACTTTTTTCCTCCTGTGCTCAATCGAATCCTTCCCCAGCCTCGAGTTCTAACACCCAAAGCCTAGGTCAGGTGCTTCGGACCTTCAATCATGTCCGGATCCAGCCTTCAGGGCCGGTGGATGCCCTCCTCCATCACGGAAGAGGATATCAAGAAATTGAGGGAGGCAAGGTACCTGACCGCCGAAGTCTCACATCGACTGCCCGCCCAAGGGCAGATCGTCCCTACTCCTGAATCCAACAAAGACGTCGTGTTCATCTCCCACTTCCTCCGAGGACTAGGCCTCGCTCTGGATCCCTTCGTAAGGGGTTTGATGTTCTATTACGGGCTTGATTTCCATGATCTAGCCCCGGATTCCTTTCTCCACATCTCGGCATTTATAGTCGTATGTGAGGCCTTCCTCCGCATTACCCCTCACTTCAACCTGTGGCTCAAGACCTTTGGCGTGAAGCCGAAGATGGTCGAAGGGCAGCATGTAGCGTGCGGAGGCGCATTAAGAAGCAAGATTGCAGGAGCTCCGTGGCCAAAAGGTTCCTTTCCAGAGGTGTCCGGATTATGGCAACGGGAGTGGTTCTACATCACCGCTCCCAGAAGTGCCAAGTGGGTAGCTCCCCCGACCTTTTGCTCGGACCCTCCACCACAACTGATGTCATGGATCAGCAGGGGGCTGAGCTGGGGTCCAGCCAAGGATGTGCCCATATTGCAGATCCGCATCCGGGATCTCTTCGAGGGAGATTTTAATTTGGTTATGGTAATGCAAGTCAAGCTAGTTCGTCGAGTCCAGCCTTGCAAACGCCGGCCTCTCCACTTGTGGGAATTCAACCCAGAAGGACCGCGCGCTATTCAGAATTTCCGCGGCCTGACGCACGAGGAGATGTATAAATCATTCTTCGGACCTCAAATAGAGTGTCCGGATACTACCGAGGACGTGGGCCTAAGCAGCAACCGCACCGCTGACCAGGTAAGTAATCCTCTAGCCGAACACCTCGTCTTTCATTTATCATGACGTCATTCTGAGAAATCACTCTTCGACCAGGACTGGCTAACAAAGGCGAAGATGATTCAGTGTTCGGCCCCCCTTCCTGAGGGTTTGGAAATTCCGGTACTGGAAAAGATGCTCGAATTAGCACCTTGCCTGGAGCCCTCAAAGGAAGATAAAGGGGGGAATAAAGAGGGCGAAAGCGGGCCTCCATCGCTACCTATCCCGACCGAGGGAACGGGCTCCTCCGTGAGGGAGGATAACCAAGGGGAGGAATCTGACATTCTCTCACCCCGGAGAAGGAAGAGGACTACCTCTGAAGATTCGGAAACCAAGGTTTCCAAACGGGAGAAGAAATCTCCACCAGAGGGTCCTACCTTGGAGGGTGCTCTTTCCGCACAGAGTCCATGCGGGGATCTTCCCTCTAACGAGCTGTAAGTAATCAAAAAGTACTTTAATAGTGAAGATATACTACCTTACCTCTGAGGAAAATAACTGAAGCATTTATCTTGCAGTTCGGATCTTAACCCTTCTCAGCAGAGCTCATCTTCGAGGGATCTTCTTCCGGAGATGATGGAGAGAGAAACGCCTCCCTCGGACTCCCCCGCTCAAGAAGCGGGCAACCTTGAAGTCTCGTCATGGAGGGCCTCTCCGGATCCGGTGAGGCCAGAAGATAATCCTATAGTCACCCGAAGTCCCCAGCGTCCGGCTCTCGAAGAGAGCAAACAAAAGAGTCCGGCACCGTCTGGTATGCGGTCGGACGTACTGAGGGAGCTATTGGAGCGAGCGGCCATCTCAGAAGAACACTGTATGTTGATGGGTACGGTGATGGAAATAATTTTGTCCGCCGAAAGCGGATTGCATGAAGCCTTTATGAGTCTACTGACGGGCTTTGAGGTACGTGAAATGATATACTTTTTGATAGTATCGCACATTTTTAGGTGTGCCCTGTGTAGATAGTAGCCCCTGAGACTCTGGTTGCCGTCGAGAACGGCGGCGAGCAGAGGATCGTAGTCCCAGGTAATAACCAAACCGCCTTTATGTGCAGGTGGTGGAAGCTCCGGTGGCTAGCCGGACTAATGAGTTTGCCGAACTAAAGCGGCAACTGGATGTGGCAGATGCCGACATCGAGATTGTTAACAAGCGGCTTGATGAGGCACAGGGTAAGTAATGTTTTCTGGTGAATGTCACATAGTAAGAGAAGCATGATGCCAGTATCTTTAATATGTTGTGACTGCAGATGGAGCTGCCACTGTGGAGACCCTTCGGGCGGAACTTGCCCGAGCCAAAGAACAAGCAAGGAGTAGTAATGCGGCTGCTTTGAAGGCGACCGAAGAGTTAAGAGCTGAGAAGGCCGCGCATTGTGAGAGCAAAGAGAAGATGGCCAAGATGGCTGTAAAATTAAAAGACACTTCCGACCGTTACCAGTTCCTTGAAGAAGAAAACCGAGTGAAGGCGACGGGCCTTGAAAAGGCCACGATGGCGACCAAAGACACCCACTCTGCTATGAGGGCGAAGAAGGAGGAGTTGCGTGAAGCCGGGGATATTGCGGCTGGGAAGCCCTTTATGCTACGGAGGAAGTTCGGAGATCCGCGGTATGCCCCTCTGGATCGGCTGTGGAGTTCGGCACACACATATATGGACTTGGCGGCGAGCGCTGTCGATGCGGCCGAATACTTCCAAGATCAACAGATCGTGAAGTGGACAAGTTGTTCTGGTCGCAATTTAATGTTCCAGAGCGTCCGCTTCCCTTGACTGATCAGCTAGCCGAATGGGCCGAACTCAATAGATTGTCCGGACTCGCCATGAGGTCTGTCGTAGATCATCTGTGGCCGGAAAAGCCGAAGCCGAACAGCTATTTCAGCTTAGTGTAGCAGTTCCTTGGTGCGGTGCCGCACATCAATGCGATGAAGAGGTCGGTGTGCATAGAAGGCTCGCAGATGGCCCTTGCCCGTGTCAAAGCATACTGGGCGGAGATGGATGCTACCACTATTGCGGCGCAGGGTTCGGCCATAGGCCGAGTGGCTGTCGAGCACTATTTTGAAGAAGTTCTTGAGGGTGCTCGTTTGAAAGAGGCCCGGTGCTCGAATAATATTATGTTTGAGTGACATGTATTACCATTGTAAAAACAATGTTTATGAAGTTTATTAAGGCTGTATTTATACTTTTGCCTGGAAGTAATATGATGCCTCATGTGCGGCCGTTTATGTATATATGTATATAACCTGAAAGATTGCAGTCGTCGGCTTCAACCCCCACGCATATAATGCGGAGGTGTTCACAGAAGACGCGTGTTCACACTTAATCCAACATCTTGGTCCTATTAAGGAGGTGATAGCGCAGCGAACGAGGCAACCGGACTATAATGCTTTAACACTTTCACTTAGCCATAGGAGTTTGACGATGGGGCTACTATATAGCCCCTGGTGGCTCCGCACTCTCCCGAATTCGGTGTGTGTTCTTGCCTGGCCGGGAAATGGCACTTCGTTAAGGCGGAGGAATTCTAACATTCCGATAGGTCATCGAGTGGTTGACCAGTCTCACACTATATCATGACAGACAGTTTTCGGCTTTCTCTACTGAGGTGCTCGTCCGGATGACCCGGGGCACAATCGCAGTAGTTCTCCTGGTGCCGCCTTAGCCGATAGAGCAGAATGTAAGGAAGCAAAACACAGGAGCCGGGCAAACCCAACATTTGACCAAAGATATGATTCGGAGCTGATGCATATAAGGCCAAACTCGCGACGCCGAACACTCCCTAAGGTATTCGGTCTTTATGGTATAAACCGGGCCTAAAGAGTGCCCTTTGTAAGAAGCCCCTGGTGTCCAGGTACGTGCATTATTCTGACGTGGCCACATGCCAAGACGCCAGCATCCTTCTCAATAGTACTAAGAATCTGAGGGGTGTGTATCAACAAGAGACAGTAAGAAAGGTTTACGAGGGTCTTAATCTAAAAAGAATCCTTGGAACGGGTCCCTGCTGCACGTCTGCGCCTGTGTATCCGTTGTGCCGTATCCTGGACGGGTGTAGCATGATGGTCATCTGTAAAAGAGAGAAACTTAAGTGAAAATTTGGCATGCAAAAAGGTAGGTTTAAAGAAACCATGTACAATTCAAGATGAGTAAAAATTGCCACTTGTGTGCACGCGTTAAGCCCCGTGTATTTGTAGTAGGGGTGTGGCCATCAAACCTGTATGAATTACATATAGCTGCGTCGGACTCGTCTAACCGTGTCTGTAGTCTTGACGACCTATCGAATGCTTTAGTTGGTGAGGTCGTTCTAGTGTGCGGTTGCCAAGGCAGCCGCACTCTCTTCGGCGCGCAGGGATCGCTCAATATTTCCATTTACTGTAATGATGCCATGTGGACCGGGCATCTTAAGCATGAGGGAAGCGTAATGCGGTATTGCATTAAGGCGAGCGAAAGCTTCGCGTCCAAGTAGTGCTTGATAGCCACTTTGGAACGGAGCAATGTGGAAGGTTAAATTTTCGCTACGGAAGTTATCGGGGAAGCCGAATATAACCTCTAGTAGCGGGGAGCCCGTGCAATGAGCCCCTGGGCCTGGTGTTACTCCTTTAAAGGTAGTATTGTTGTGGCAAATTTTCGTTGGGTCTATCCTCATTTTGCGGATTGTGTCCTGATATATCAGGTTTAGATTGCTGCCACCGTCCATCAGGACTCGTGTGAAATGGTATCCGTCAATTATTGGGTCTAATACCAAGGCAGCCCATCCTGCACGCCGGATACTTGCTGAGTAATCCCGATGGTCGAAAGTGATCGGTTGAGACGACCAGTGGCAGGACTCCGCGGTGATAGGCCCTTGGGCATATTTCTCTGGGAGTGCCGCTTTGTTTCTCCCCTTGATCACGTGTAACACGTTCACTGTTTTGACTTCTGGTGGAAATTTCTTGTGTTCCCCAGTGTCTTGCTTGAGAGGCTCATCCTTGTCTTCGCTTGGTGTATCCTCCCCCTTGTGTACGGCGTTGAGCTTGCCGGACTGCTTGAAGACCCGACATTCTCTGTGGGTATGATTTGCAGGTTTATCAGGGGTGTTATGGATCTGACATATTTGGTCCAGAATTTTGTTTAGGCTAGACAGTTCATCTCTGGCGCCTTTAAAGGGCGGCTTTTGCTGACCTGGCCGAGAGCTTCTGAATCCGGCGTTTACCATCGTGCTCTTCGGGTTGTCTTCTTTATTCTGGCGCTTATTGTTTTTGCTGCGTCGTGATTTCCCGTTTCCATCTCTAACTTCGGATGTACTGGGGTCGCTGGTGCTGCATCTGGCTAGCCAGCTATCCTCACCCGCGCAAAAGCGGGACATGAGGCTTGTTAATGCTGCCATTGTTCTCGGCTTTTCTTGGCCGAGGTGTCTGGCAAGCCATTTGTCTCAGACGCTGTGCTTAAAGGCTGCCAAGGCTTCGGCGTCCGAACATTCGACTATTTGGTTCTTTTTAGTAAGAAACATGTTCCAAAGCTTTTGGGCGGACTCTCCGGGCTGTTGAGTTATATGACTCAAATCGTCCGCATCCGGAGGTCAGACATAAGTCCCTTGAAAATTCGCCCGAAAAGCGTCTTCGAGCTCTTCCCAGCTTCCAATGGAGCTTTCGGGGAGGCTTTTGAGCCAGTGTCGAGCTAGTCCTTTGAGCTTGAGGGGTAAGTACTTGATGGCGTGGAGATCATCTCCTCGAGCCATATGGATATGGAGGATATAGTCCTCAATCCAGCACCCAGGGTTTGTTGTTCCATCGTATGCCTCTATGTTTACGAGTTTGAATCCCTCTGGAAATTCATGATCCAGCACCTCGTCGGTGAAACATAGAGGGTGTGCGGCACCCCTGTATTTGGGAGTACCGTGGTGTTTGGATGTTTGTTGTGTTGCATCGTATGCTGGAGCGCGCTTGCGTGGTCCATAGATGGATCTGGTGGCGCCGTCCTTTTGACCGCGTATTGGCTTATGTGCGACGTTGTTTGCCGCTCTATGTTGGTCATGAGGTCATCTATCCGGCCGAATGACCGTTGTAATTTTTAGTTGCGGGGGATCTAAGGCCTCCTCATCGAATTCAGGTAGCAACTTCCGCTTCGGGTAGCTCTTGGTGTGGCGATTACCGCCGTACTTCGCTGCTGTGTTCTGTACTTTACTCCATCTGATTTGGAGTGTGTCTTGCGCAGCCTTGAGCCTTTGCTTCTACTTTTTTAGGCTCCTCGCGGTGGCAACAAGCCTTTGATGGGCATTCTATTGCTCCGGGTGTCTGTCCGGTGTGATGTCGTCCGGACTATTACTTTGACAGAGTCGGGTTGTTCGGTTTGATTCTCCGTGTTGTCGTGGTCCGGCGATGGTTCACCCTGCTCTAACGCTGGGTCTATATGATCGTTGTTTCTGCTGAGGCGTGATTTGGAGCGGCGCTTGCGCCGCCGCTTTGACTGCTTCTCGAGGGGACAACCCTTTGTTGCGTCCTTCTGTTCCTTGTCGTCTTCGTCTTTTGGTATGTCCACCATGCATACGTCATGTGATGAAGTGGGCGTCCAGTGCCCTGTGGGCAGTGGTTCCTGTTCGTCTCCTGCATCGTCGTCCATACCGTCGATGTCTTCGGAGTCGGAGTCGAGTGTCGGTTAAGTCATCAACAGTGGCTACTAAGTGGGTGGTGGGTGGGCGGAGAATTTCTTCGTCATCCGCATCCCAATCCTGCCGGACATAGTTCGGCCAGGACTCTCCTGACAAGGAGAGAGACTTTAATGAATTCAGTATGTCGCCGAAGGGCGAGTGCTGAAAGATATCCGCGGAGGTAAACTCCTTGATCAGCGCCCAACCGGATTTGATAGGAACGGGTGCAGGCGGTTCGGAGTCCGTGGCCGGAGAAGGATCCGGCAGTTTGACAACACGGCTCTCGTGCAGGGTAAGGTCGATGTTCGGCTCGACCGCCGTTGGAGATGCGAACTCTATGGCGGGGTCTATCCACCCGTACATGGGAGGCGCAACTGGCTCCGAATTAAGGGTCGGAGCGACTGCCGGTGTGATTTCCTGAACATTGTCCGATGGCAGAGCTAAATCATACTCATCGTGACCGCGTGACGCACAAGGCAGAGGCTCAAATCCGTCGAAGATCCAGTCTCCGCGTATATCGGCCGTGTAGTTTAAGCTTCCAAACCTGACCTGGTGGCCAGGGGCGTAACTTTCGATCTGCTCTAGATGGCCAAGCGAGTTGGCCCGCAGTGCGAAGCCGCCGAACACGAAGATCTGTCCGGGGAGAAAAGTCTCACCCTGGACTGCATCGCTATCGATGATAGTAGGAGCCATCAAGCCTAACGGCGACGACACAGAGGAACTCTCAATGAAAGCACCAATGTCGGTGTCAAAACCGGCGGATCTCGGGTAGGGGGTCCCGAACTGTGCGTCTAAGGAGGATGGTAACAGGAGGCAGGGGACACGATGTTTTACCTAGGTTCGGGCCCTCTTGATGGAGGTAAAACCCTACGTCCTACTTGATTAATATTGATGATATGGGTAGTACAAGAGTAGATCTACCACGAGATCAGAGAGGCTAAACCCTAGAAGCTAGCCTATGGTATGATTGTATGTTGTCCTACGGACTAAAACCCTCCGGTTTATATAGACACCGAAAAGGGTTAGGGTTACACAAGGTCGGTTACAAAGGAGGAGATAAGCATATCCGTATTGCCTAGCTTGCCTTCCACTCCAAGTAGAGTCCCATCTGGACACGGGACGAAGTCTTCAATCTTGTATCTGCATAGTCCAACAGTCCGGCCAAAGGATATAGTCCGGCTGTCCAGAGACCCCCTAATCCAGGACTCCCTCACACGGTAATGATTCTAACACCCATGGAGTCTTGGTGATGATCATGTTTTTCTCATGAGAGAGGCTTAGTCAATGGGTCTGCAACATTTAGATCCGTATGTATCTTGAAAATCTCTATCTCTCCCTCCTTGACTTGATCGCCGATGAAATTGAAGCATCTTTTGATGTGCTTGGTTCTCTTGTGAAATCTGGATTCCTTTGCCAATGCAATTGCACCGGTATTGTCACAAAATATTTTCATTGGACCCGATGCACTAGGTATGAAACCTAGATCGGCTATGAACTCCTTCATCCAAACTCCTTCATTTGTTGCTTCCGAAGCAGCTATGTATTCCGCTTCACACGTAGATCCCGCCATGATGCTCTGCTTAGAACTGCACCAACTGACAGCTCCACCATTCAATAAAAGTATGTATTCGGTTTGTGACTTAGAGTCATTCGGATCAGTGTCAAAGCTTGCATCGACGTAACCGTTTACGACGAGATCTTTGTCACCTCCATAAACGAGAAACATATCCTTCGTCCTTTTCAAGTATTACAGGATGTTCTTGACCGTTGTCCAGTGATCCACTCTAGGATTACTTTGGTACCTCCCTGCTAAACTAATAGCAAGGCACACATGAGGTCTGGTACACAGCATTGCATACATGATAGAACCTATGGCTGAGGCATAGGGAATGACTTTCATTTTCTCTCTATCTTCTGCAGTGGTCGGGAATTGAGTCTAACTCAACTTCACACCTTGTAACACAGGCAAGAACCCTTTCCTTGCTTGATCCATTTTGAACTTCTTGAAAACTTTATCAAGGTATGTGCTTTGTGGAAGTCCAAATAAGCGTCTTGATCTATGTCTATAGATCTTGATTCCCAAAATATAAGTAGCTTCACCGAGGTCTTTCATTGAAAAATTCTTATTCAAATATCCTTTTATGCTATTCAGAAATTTAGTATCATTTTCGATCAACAATATGTCATCCACATATAATATTAGAAATGCTACAGAGCTCCCACTCACTTTCTTGTAAATATAGGCTTCTCCAAAAGTCTGTATAAAACCATATGCTTTGATCACACTATCAAAGTGTATATTCCAACTCCAAGATGCTTGCACTAGTCCATAAATGGATCGCTGGAGCTTGCACACTTTGTTAGCACCTTTTGGATCGACAAAACCTTCTGGTTGCATCATATACAACTCTTCTTTAAGATATCCATTAAGGAATGCAGTTTTGACATCCATTTGCCAAATTTCATAATCATAAAATGCGGCAATTGCTAACATTATTCGGACGGACTTAAGCATCGCTACGGGTGAGAAGGTCTCATCATAGTCATTGTCGAAAACCTTTCGCAACAAGTCGAGCTTTGTAGACAGTAACATTATCGTCAGTGTCAGTCTTCTTCTTGAAGATCCATTTATTCTCTATGGCTTGTCGATCATCGGGCAAGTCAACCAAAGTCCATACTTTGTTCTCATACATGGATCCCATCTTAGATTTCATGGCCTCAAGCCATTTCGCGGAATTTGGGCTCATCATCGCTTCCTCATAGTTCGTAGGTTCATCATGGTCAAGTAACATGACTTCTAGAACAGGATTACCGTACCACTCTGGTGTGGATCTTACTCTAGTTGACCTACAAGATTCGGTAATAACTTGATTAGAAGTTTCATGATGATCACCATTAGCTTCCTCACTAATTGGTGTAGGAATCACTAGAGCTGATTTCTGTGATGAACTACTTTCCAATAAGGGGGAAGGTAAAGTTACCTCATCAAGTTCTACTTTCCTCCCACTCACTTCTTTTGAGAGAAACTCCTCTTGAAAGGATCCATTCTTAGCAACGAATATCTTGCCTTCAGATATGTGATAGAAGGTGTACCCAACAGTTTCCTTTTGGGTATCCTATGAAGACATGTTTCTCTGATTTGGGTTCGAGCTTATCAGGTTGAAGATTTTTCACATAGGCATCGCAGCCCCAAACTTTAATAAACGACAACTTGGGTTTCTTGCCAAACCATAGTTCATATGGTATCGTTTCAACGGATTTCGATGGTGCCCTATTTAACATGAATGCAGTCGTCTCTAAAGCATAACCCCAAAATGATAGCGGTAAATCAGTAAGAGACATCATAGATCGCACCATATCCAATAAAGTACGGTTACGACGTTTGGGCACACCGTTATGCTATGGTGTTCCAGGTGGCGTGAGTTGCGAAACTATTCCGCATTGTTTCAAATGAAGACCAAACTCATAACTCAAATATTCACCTCCATGATCAGATCATAGAAACTTAATTTTCTTGTTATGATGATTTTCCACTTCACTCTGAAATTCTTTGAACTTTTCAAATGTTTCAGACTTATGTTTCATCAAGTAGACATACCCATATCTGCTCAAACCATCTGTGAAGGTCAGAAAATAACAATACCCGCCACGAGCATCAATACTCATCGTACCGCATACATCAGTAGGTATCATTTCCAATAAGTCTATTGCTCGTTCCATTGATCCTAAGAATGGAGTCTTAGTCATCTTGCCCATGAGGCATGGTTCGCAAGCATCAAGTGATTCCAAAAGCCCGTCAGCATGGAGTTTCTTCATGCACTTTACACCAATATGACCTAAACGGCAGTGCCACAAATAAGTTGCACTATCATTATTAAACTTATATCTTTTGGCTTCAATACTATGAATATGTGTGTCACTACTATTGAGATTCAATAAAAATAGACCACTCATTAAGGGTGCATGACCATAAAAGATATTACTCATATAAATAGAACAACCATTATTCTCTGATTTAAATGAATAACCGTCTCGCATCAAACAAGATCCAGATATAATGTTCATGCTTAACGCTGGCACCAAATAACAATTATTCAGGTCTAATACTAATCCCGAAGGTAGATGTAGAGGTAGCGTGCCGACCGCGATCACATCGACTTTGGAACCATTTCCCACGCGCATCGTCACCTCATCCTTAGACAATCTTCGCTTAATCCGTAGCCCCTGTTTCGAGTTGCACATATTAGCAACAAAACCAGTATCAAATACCCAGGCGCTACTGCAAGCATTAGTAAGGTACACATCAATAACATGTGTATCAAATATACCTTTCACTTTGCCATCCTTCTTATCCGCCAAATATCTGGGGAAGTTCCACTTCCAGTGACTAGTCCCTTTGTAGTAGAAGCACTCAGTCTCAGGCTTAGGTCCAGACTTGGGATTCTTCACTTGAGCAGCAACTTGTTTTCTGTTCTTCTTGAAGTTCCCTTTCTTACCTTTTCCCTTCATCTTGAAACTAGTGGTCTTGTTGACCATCAACACTTGATGCTCCTTCTTGATTTCTACCTCCGCAGCCTTTAGCATTGCGAAGAGCTCGGGAATTGTCTTATCCATCCCTTGCATATTATAGTTCATCATGAAGCTTTTGTAGCTTGGTGGCAGTGATTGAAGAACTCTGTCAATGAAACTATCATCAGGAAGATTAACTCCCAGTTGAGTCAAGTGGTTCTGGTACTCAGACATTCTGAGTATATGTTCACTGACAGAACTCTTCTCCTCTATTTTACAGCTGTAGAACTTATTGGAGACTTCATATCTCTCAATCCGGGCATTTGCTTGAAATATTAACTTCAACTCCTGGAACATCTCATATGCTCCATGACGTTCAAAACATCGTTGAAGTCCTGATTATAAGCCGTAAAGCATGGCACACTGAACTATCGAGTAGTCATCAGCTTTGCTCTGCCAGATGTTCATAACATCTAGTGTTACTCCTGCAGCAGGTTTAGCACCCAGCGGTGCTTCCAGGACGTAATTCTTCTATGCAGAAATGAGGATAATCCTCAAGTTATGTACCCAGTCCGTGTAGTTGCTACCATCATCTTTCAACTTAGCTTTCTCTAGGAACGCATTAAAATTCAACGGAACAACAGCACATGCCATTTATCTACAACAACATAGACATGCAAAATACTATCAGGTACTAAGTTCATGATAAATTAAAGTTCAATTAATCATATTACTTAAGAACTCCCACTTATATAGACATCCCTCTAATCATCTTAAGTGATCACGTGATCCATATCAACTAAACCATGTCCAATCATCATGTGAGATGGAGAAGTTTTCAATGGTGAACATTACTATCTTGATCATATCTACTATATGATTCATGCTCGAACTTTCGGTCTCAGTGTTCCAAGGCCATATCTGCATATGCTAGGCTCGTCAAGTTTAATCCGAGTATTCTGCGTGTGCAAAACTAGCTTGCACCCGTTGTATGTGAACGTAGAGCTTATCACACCCGATCATCACGTGCTGTCTCGGCACGATGAATTGTAGCAACGATGCATACTCAGGGAGAACGCTTGTACCTTGAAATTTAGTGATAGATTATCTTATAATTCTACCATTGTACTAAGCAAAATAAGATGCATAAAAGGATAAACATCACATGCAATCAAATAAGTGATATGATATGGCCATCATCATCTTATGCCTTTGATCTCCATCTCCAAAGCACCATCATAATCACCATTGTGACCGGCTTGACACCGTGATCTCCATCGTAGCATCGCTGTCGTCTCGCCAACTATTGCTTCCACGACTATCGCTACCGCTTAGTGATAAAGCAAAGCAATTACATAGCGATTGCATTTCATACAATAAAGCGACAAACATATGGCTCCTGCCATTTGCCGATAAATGTGTTACAAAACATGATCATCTCATACAACAATTTATATAATCACATCTTGACCATATCACATCACAACATGCCCTGCAAAAACAAGTTAGACGTCCTCTACTTTGTTGTTGCAAGTTTTACATGGCTTCTACGGGTTTAGCAAGAACCGTTCTTACCTACGCATCAAAAACCACAATGATTTTTCATCAAGTGTGATGTTTTAACCTTCAACAAGGACCGGGCGTAGTCACACTTGATTCAACTAAAGCTGGAGAAACTGACACCCGCCAGCCACTTGTGTGCGAAGCACGTCGGTAGAACCAGTCTCATGAACGCGGACATGTAATGTCGGTCTGGGCCACTTCATCCAACAATACCGCCGAATCAAACTATGACACGCTGGTAAGCAGTATGACTATTATCGCCCACAACTCTTTGTGTTCTACTCGTGCATATAACATCTACGCATAAACCTGGCTCTGATACTACTGTCGGGGAACGTAGTATTTCAAAAAAATTCCTACGATCACGCAAAATCTATCTAGGAGATGCATAGCAACGAGAAGGGAGAGTGTGTCTATGTACCCTCACAGACCGAAAGCGGAAACGTTAAGCAACGCGGTTGATGTAGTCGAACGTCTTCGCTATCCAACCAATCAAGTACCGAACGTACGACACCTCCGCGATCTGCACACATTTAGCTTGGTGACTGTAACACCCACGATGCAGCTATATCTCCCACGTGTCGGAGCACGACTTAGAGGCATAACCACATAGTAGGCATGTCGCAAGAGGGGTAATCTTTACACATCACATGTACTGAATAAGAAAGGGATAAAGAGTTGGCTTACAATTGCCACTTCACACAATACATAAATATAGCATTACATCATCCAGAATACAATCAAGGTCCGACTACGGAACAAATAAATAAAGACAACCCCAAATGCTAGATCCCCGATCGCCCCAACTGGGCTCCTCTACTGATCGTCCGGAAAGGAAACATAGTAGCGTCCCAAATCCTCGTCGAACTCCCACTTGAGTTCGGTTGTGTCCCCTGCACTGGCATCATCGGCACCTGCATCTGGTTTTGGAAGTAATCTGTGAGTCATGGGGAATCAGCAATCTCACCCCTTCGCGATCAAGACTATTTAAGCTTATGGGTAGGAAAGGTAGTGAGGTGGAGCTGCAGCAAGCACAAGCATATATGGAGGCTAACTTACACAAATGAGAGTGAGAAGAGAAGCAAGGCACAGTCAAGAAGCTATAAGATCAAGAAGTGATCCTGAAACTACTTACGTTCAAGGATAACACGAAACCGCATTCTCTTCCCGGACCCCGCCGAAAAGATACCATCACGGCTACACACGCGGTTGATTCATTTTAATTAAGTTTACTGTCAGGTTTTCTACAACCGGATATTAACAAATTCCCATCTGCCCATAACCACGGGCATGGCTTTCGAAAGTTCAAAACCCTGCAGGGGTGTCCCAACTTAGCCCATCACAAGCTCTCACGGTCAACGAAGGCTATTCCTTCTCCCAGGAAGACCCGATCAGACGCGGAATCCCGGTTACAAGACATTTCGACAATGGTAAAACAAGACCAGCAAAGCCACCCGAATGTGCCGACAAATCTCGATAGGAGTTGCACATATCTCGTTCTCAGGGCACACCGGATAAGCAATCCGTACAACTAAAACCAACCCTCAAGTTTCCCCGAGGTGGCGCTGCAAGGGGCTCTAGTTTGGACCAACACTTAGAGGAGCACTGGCCCGGGGGTTTAAAATAAAGATGACCCTTGAGTCCACGGAACCCAAGGGAAAAAGGCTTAGGTGGCAAATGGTAAAACCAAGGTTGGGCCTTGCTGGAGGAGTTTTATTCAAGGCGAACTGTCAAGTGGTTCCCATTATAACCCAACCACATAAGGAACGCAAAATCAAGGAACATAACACCGCTATGATGGAAACTAGGGTGGCAAGAGTGGAACAAAACACCAGGCATAAGGCCAAGCCATCCACCCTTTACCAAGTATATAGGTGCATTAAAGTAAACAAGATATAATAATGATATCCCAACAATAAACATGTTCCAACAAGGAACAAACTCCATCTTCACCTGCAACTACCAACGCTATAAGAGGGGCTGAGCAAAGTGGTAACATAGCCAAACAATGGTTTGCTAGGACAAGGTGGGTTAGAGGTTTGACATGGCAATATGGGAGGCATGATATAGCAAGTGGTAGGTATCGTGGCATAGCAAAAGAGTGAGCAACTAGAAAGAAAAGATAGAAGTGATTTCGAGGGTATGGTCATCTTGCCTGCAAAGTTCTCCGAGTTCATGAAAGCCTGATCCTCGTAAGCATACTCAACGGGTTCCTCGATCACGTAATCATCTCCCGGCTCTACCCAAGGCAAGAACGCAAGCAAAGGAAACAACAATCAACCACGGTGCAATGCGCAAGCAACATGATGCAAAACATGGCATGATATGAAGGATGTGATATCCAATGCATATGCGTGCTTCGGAAGGAAAAGATTGAACCAGGCCTCAACTTGGCAAATCAAGTGCGCCCTTGGAAAGATGAGTTGATTTCGGTCGAAATCGATATAAAGATCACCGGAATGGGATGCATGGTTTGCAAATGGCAAGCAAAGCAATAATGGCACAATTCTGCGATTAACAGCACAATGCCATCTAAAATGCAACAAGAAACTAAGCTACTACACTCCAACATAGCAACAAAGCACGTGGCAGTGATCTACTCAAGATGCTTGACAAAAGATGAACACTGAGCTACGGCTAAATCACACAAGAGCAGGTTCAAACAAGCATGGCAAAAGTGCAAAAGATATCAACATCACAGACTTAGTAAAAATACTAACATGCCAGGAATTAACATCAAGAAGCAAAGTTTAGAGCAAGATAACAACACGCTAAAGAAACATAACATAGCAAACAAAGGCATGGCATCAATCTACTCAAAGCATATAACAAAGTCCCTTACTGACCATGAGCCAAAAAGGATCAGAAGATATGATGGCACCCATGTAAACATAGCAAGTTACGTTACCAGATTCAGACTCAGCAGAAAACTGAGCATGGCAAAAACAGAATTATGAAGGCCACTTTGCGAGCTCTATTCGCTCATCACAAAGCCTTGCATGACAAGCTAAGCATACTACCAGCAATAAGGCATGTTCATGAAGCTAACCAAAGCAAGAACAAACTTATAGCATGCATGGATCAACTACAACAACCTTGGCAAAATTGATTAACACGTAAACAATCTGCCAGGAACATTTTATAGCAAAAGTAGAGCAAGATTGAGTCATGCTAGGGCACTCCACAAATGCAAACAGGGGCATGGATAGATAGAGCACAACCATATGCCCAAATCATCCTTACTGAACATACTCAAAAGAAGCACGGATCTCTCTGTAGCAACATGAATACATGGCATAAAAATAACAGCAGGGAAATGACTTAGTGAAATTCTAAGTCCCTGAAAATCAGCAATATCACGAGAGCTACTTCGCATGCTTGTGCTAGTCACCACACTGATCACAAAAATACATGACATACACCCCTGTAAAGATGGCATGGCATAGCCCAAAACACATGTAGAGCTTATGCCCATATGCGGCACAGAATAAATGTAGCAAAAATGACAAATGCTCATACTCTGCTAAGAATCAGCACCTAACATTTTATAGCACTCTTGCACCCCACGATTTGGGCATCAAGATGGACTCAAACAAGCATGGCACAATGGAGCAAAATGAAGAGCACATCATGATGAACATTTTGATATATTGCACGTCCAAAACGGAGCATTACACAAGAAGTTATGGCATGATGAATAGAGGCATAAAACATGAGGGGGGAAAAGACTTAGTGGAAATTCTACCCCACGAAACAGATCTAGGGTTCGTCTCCGAGCGCGTGAACCGGGGCAGGGCCGGAGTACTCGCCGAAAAAACTCGCTGGAGAGGGGGAGCTGGCCGGAGAGTAGGTGGATCTGGTCTGGCCCGACCGAATCCGGCCGGCGACAAGACTGGGAAGACGCGGCGACGGCGGGGTGGCGCGCCCGTGCGGCGGCGCGGGGCGGCGAAGGCGCGCGGCGGTGGCGGTGGCTCGCGGCGGCCGGCGGCGAGGGAGCGAGGTTGCATCGCGGCGAGGTCTCGGCGGCGGGGCGCGCGGCAGGGCGCGGGAGGAGCGCGCGGGCTCGGGGGGCCCGACCCGGGCCTGGCGGACCAGTGGCGGGGACAGCGCAGTGGCGACAGGTGGCGGCGTCTGGTTGGTTCGGCGGCGGTGGCGGATGCGGACATGTCCGGCGGTGTGGGAGGAGCGGGGCTAGGGTTTCGTCCGGGAATGGAGGAGGAGGAGACCTTTTTATAGCTAGAGGGAGCTAGGAGAGTCCAAATGGGGAGCGGTTTTCGGCCACACGATCGTGATCGAACGGCTGAGAGGATGGAGGGGTTTTGGATGGGTTATTGGGCCACTTTGGAGGGGTGTTGGGCTGCAACACACATGAGGCCTTTACGGTTCCCCAGTTAACCATTGGAGTATCAAACGGACTCCAAATGGCACGAAACTTGACAGGCGGTCTACCGGTGGTGTACCAAGGCCGCTTGGCAAATCTCGGTCCATTCCGAGAAGGTTTAACACCCGCTCACGAAAAGAGACAAAAGGGGCGCCGGAGGACGTAGGAGTGCTGAATTGCAAAACGGGTAATGGGGAAAATGCTCGGATGCATGAGACGAACACGTATGCAAATGCGATGCACATGATTACATGATATGAAATGCATGACATGAACAAAATGCAAAACGAAGACAAAACTCAACCACGAGCAAAACTCATAACTTAGAGCCGAAAATGGCAAGAGTCGGAGTACAAATATGGTAAGTTACATCGGGGGTGTTACAACACTCCACCACTACGAAAGGATCTCGTCCCGAAATCTAGTTCTAAAAGAACTCCGGATATTCGAAACGGAGGTGGTCCTCGCGTTCCCAGGTGGCTTCTCGGTCGGAATGGTGTGACCACTTCACTTTCAGGAATTTGATAGACTTGTTGCGAGTCTTGCGCTCGGTTTCTTCAAGAATAGCAACGGGATGCTCATGATAAGACAGGTCTTCTTGGAGATCAATATCTTTGAAGTTTATGGTGCGCTCAGGCATCTTGAAGCACTTGCAAAGCTGTGACACGTGAAACACGTCGTGCACGTTTGCAAAGTTGGATGGAATCTCAAGTTGATAGGCGAGGTCACCTCTTTTGCCAATGATCTTGAAAGGACCCATGTATCTAGGGGCAAGCTTCCCTTTGATACCAAAGCGACGAGTGCCTTTCATTGGAGAGACGCGGAGGTAGACATGGTCTCCGATCTTGAAAGCCAAGTCATGATGCTTGCTATCATAGTAACTCTTCTGGTGTGATTGCGCGGCTTTGAGATTTTCACGGATGACTTTGCACATTTCTTCAGCCTCTGTGATTAAGTCATTGCCAAGAAGTTGGCGTTCACCACTCTCTAACCAATTAAGAGGAGTACGGCATTTTCTGCCATAGAGAATCTCGAATGGGGCCTTGCCCGAACTCGCTTGGAAACTGTTGTTGTAGGGGAACTCGGCATATGGAAGACAATCTTCCCACTTCATACCGAAAGAAATGACACAATCCCTGAGCATATCTTCAAGAATTTGATTTACTCGCTCGACTTGTCCACTAGTTTGAGGATGGAAGGCTGTGCTGAAGAGAATGCTGGTGCCCATGGCCTTCTGAAATGAGTCCCAAAACTTAGAGGTAAAGATGCTTCCATGATCTGAAGATATCAACTGCGGAATTCCGTGCAAGGAGATAATCCTGGAGGTATATAGCTCTGCCAACTGAGCTGTTGTGATAGATTCTTTGATAGGAAGAAAATGAGCCACTTTAGTAAGCTTGTCGATGACAAGAAAGATAGCATCATTTCCACGTTTGGACTTGGGAAATCCAGTCACGAAGTCCATCTCAATATGGTCGAACTTCCATTCTGGAATGGCAAGAGGTTGGAGGAGACCAGCTGGCCGTTGGTGTTCTGCTTTCACTCTTCTGCAGTGTCGGATTTCGGGGTCCGGTAGACCCTTGAGGTTCGAACACTGGGGTGCGCGTGGAGATTTCGCCTCCTACCTACCTGCACCCCTCCGCCTCGCTAAGATCTAAACTGTGGAAAGAACAACACAAGAGACACAGGGTTTATACTGGTTCGGGCCATCGTTGTGGTGTAATACCCTAATCCAGTGTGTGGTATGGTGGATTGCCTCTTGGGCTGATGATGACGACCAATACAAGGAAGAACAGCCTCGCGAGGGTCTGTTCTTGGTTGGGGCAATGAACTGCAGAGAGGAGTTCAGTCACACTTCTCTCTCTCTCTGATCCTTTCTTTTTCTCTCCTCCGAACCCCCTTCCTCTATGGGTGGCTGGTCCTATTTATAGAGGCCCTGGTCCTCTTCCCAAATGTCGAGCGGGAAGGGAGCCAACAATGGCGGGCTAATTTGAAGGGGGGCAGCTAGTATCAGCTATCCTGACAAAAGTAGTCTTCGCCTACGCAAAGCTCTGGTGATGACCCCGCCTTGGGCTCCACGGTGACCTCCGTCTCGTAGTCCTCCTAGTCTTGGTCTTGTTGCACCGAAATGGCAACCTTTGCCTGACGCCTCAATACTCCGCAGCTGAGCTTGCCCCCCTTTGCACCAAAGAGGAAGGGAGGACACTACACGGGCTGGCACCCGCCTGGCGCCCTTGGTCGTCATGGCTTGCGTCACGGGCACCTCGTGAGGTTCCCCGCCTTGATCTCTCTGCCTCCTCGTGAGCCAGCCTGACGAGGCCGTGCCTGAGGAAGCTCTGCGTCGTCTGCCCCGCGAGGCTTGGCCCCTCGCGAGGGTCTTGGGTTTGTGTTGGTGAAGATGGGCCGCGCTGGGCCCCCTTTTGAGCCACGCCGTAGGCCGCAGGCAGGCAAATCTGGGGACCCTCGTTCCCAGAATGCCGACAGTAGCCCCCGGGCCCAAGGCGCGCCCGGACTTGGCCGTGCGAGGAGGCGGAAGGGCAAGAGCGAAGTGCCGCAGGCCCTAACAGCCTGCGGCCTTGGGTGCCGCGTGGCAGTTGATTGGACGTGGGCGCCTCCACTTCCCCATGGTGCCTCGGCAACTACACGGATTGGACAAGTCCCTGCATCCAAAGCGGGTCATAATTACCTGAGATCGTGGGGGCCGTTGGTTGGCCCTCGCCAGCTATAAGTACGGACCGGCGCGCGCCCTTCCAGTTCATCCCCCCTTGCTTCTCCTTTTTCTTCATGGCCCCGTCGAGGAGGTTCTCGGCCGCAGAGAAGGGGAAGGATCGCCAGGTTGAGCCCGCCTCTCCCCCGCCCAAGCGCGGCCGAGGGCGCCCTCGCAAACATCCTGTGGCCACCACGGTAGCTCCCCGCAGCTGTGGAGGCGATCTTCAGCACAGCGATGGGCGGATTGCTGTGGCCGGGGGGCGCGCTCCGGCTGCACGTCCCCCTAGGCCGCGCTTTCGCGCTGCTGAAGTGCTGCCGGAGTTCATCGTGTGGTCGGTGGAGCCGACTAGCACCCGGCTTCCACTTCCTCGCTTCCTCCTTGGCGAGCTCCCGGCCGGCGCCCTGGGCGGCCTCTGGCTCTAGGCCGACGGCTGCTGCAGCCGGGCCTCATGGGTCTCACTGGAGGTCTCCGCGGCCGGGAGCCTGTCCCTGGCCCGCGGTTGGCAGATGTTTGCCCGCGCGCATGGCCTGAGCCGTCGGTGCACCCTACACTTCAAGTTCGACGGCGATGCCACCCTCTACGTGAGGGTGTTTGGGAAGACGGTCGCCGCACAGGGTGTTGCCCCGAGGGTGACGACCGCGGCTGGGAACCCAGCTCCGGCGATGATGGAGAGGGCAGCGGTCGTGCGGCTGGCGGCGCTCAGGGTTCCTCAAGCTTCTCCGGCTCTTCTTCAGGCGGCGACTCTTCTAGCGGTGGCCGCGGTCAGCCTACACGCCGTCGTTTCTGCTTGGGAGGTGGTAACGTGTCCGCCCGCCATCGCACCCTGGTGAAGCGCAAGAGGGAGTCCGCCTGAGCTCCGGAGGCAGCTCGGGCCTTCCCTGCGGGCCGGTGTGAGGCGAGCTGCACCAGATTTGTTCTTTCTTTTCCTTTTTCCTGCATAACAAAGACAGTAGTGTGGAGTCCCACGGGGGCGTGTTTGGGTTATTGCTGTTAATCATCGTTTTGCTTTCGTTATCGTACCTTCCGGCTACGTGCCCGCGCGTGGATAGTTCTCGGCCCCGGCTGTGGGGGGCGACCGACCCAAGCCCTTTGTTTGTGTCGCGGTGCCCGTGGGGCACGGACTGGAGGGGTGCTCCTGTAATGGGCCCAGGTCGCGAACCCTTTGAATGACTAGGATAGGAACACTCGCGAGGGCGCTCGGCTGCCCCCCCCCCCTCGCGAGGCCTTGCACAAGAGAAATCGAGGCAGGAGAGTGAAAAGTCGAAGAACCACAAGCCAAAGACGGCAACAACTTCAATAAAACTTCGAATGAGAAGGAACAAGCCAACTGCGGAAAGCAAATGAAAAGCCGCATCCGGCACCTAATCTAGTCTTCGACGTCTTCTCACCAGCGCGGAGCTAAGTGCTGCCACTGGGCGTGGGAGGGAGCCCCAGGGCCTGAGGCCGGCGCTCCTGAGACTCCGGGGCGTGTACAGCCCCAACTCATTATTACGTGAGAGTGTCACGGGCGGCAAGCTTCACAGGCGTTGGCCTTCTTCACAGGCTCCGGGCCTTTTCCAAAACGCGATAGCTTCACAGGCATTCACCTTCTTCACAGGCTCTGGGCCTTTTCCAAAACGCGATAGCTTCACAGGCATTCGCCTTCTTCACAGGTTGTGGGCCTTTTCCAAAACGTGATAGCTTCACAAGCATTCGCCTTCTTCACAGGCTCTGGGCCTTTTCCAAAACGCGATAGCTTCACAGGCATTCACCTTCTTCACAGGCTCTGGGCCTTTTTAGGGGTAGAACCTCCGAAGGTGTTGGATGTTCCATGCGTTCTGGACTGGCACCCCCTCCTGAGTCTCCAAGCGCGCGGAGCCGGGCCTGGAAACATGAACAACTTTGAACAGGCCCTCCCACATGGGAGAGATCTTGTGCAGCCCCTCCCTGGAGAGAACCCGCCTGAGCACGAGTTCTCCTACCTCGAGAGTTCTGGGGCGGATGTTGCGGCAGTGATATTGCCACAGTGCTTGTTGGTACCTCGCCGCTCGTAGCGCGGCTTCTCAGCGACGTTCCTCCCCCAGCATGAGGTCCATCCCCCGCATGGCGTCCTGCTGCGCCTCGTCGAACGCAAGGACCCGCGCGGAGCGACGCCTGACCTCGTGAGGGAGGACCGCTTTGGCTCCGTAGACCAGGAAGAACGGGGTCTCTCCAGTCGGCTTGGTCGCGGTTGTGCGGATGGACCACAACACGGACTGAAGCTCGTCGTACCAACCTCTGCCGCAGGCCTCTAGCTTCTTCTTGAACGTCCTGGTCTTGAGGCCCCTCAGGACCTCCGCGTTGGCTCTCTCGGCCTGGCCGTTGCTTCGGGGGTGCGCCACCGAAGCGTAGCATATCTGCGTTCCAAGGTTAGCACAGTATGTTTTGAAGAGGTTACTGGTGAACTGCGAACCGTTGTCCATGATGATGCGATTCGGCACCCTGAACCGGCTCACGATGCCCTTGATGAACTTGACCGCGGAACCCGCGGGAATGGCGCGGACAGCCTCCACTTCAGCCCACTTGGTGAACTTGTCCACGGCAACGTAGAGGTAGCGGTAGCCCCCGGGCGCCCGAGGAAACGGGCCTAAGATGTCCAGCCCCCAGACTGCGAATGGCCACGAAAGGGGGATAGTCTGCAAGCCTCCTGCTGGCTGATGGATCTGCTTGGCGTGGAACTGGCAGGCCTCACAAGCTTTCACTAGTTCAACGGCGTCATTGAGCGCGGTGGGCCAATAAAACCCACTACGGAACGCCTTGCCGATGAGGGTCCGTGATGATGAATGATGTCCACAGTCTCCGCCGTGTATATCTTCCAGCAGTTCCTTCCCTTGCTCCCTGGAGATGCGGCGTAGGGATACATCGTTTGGCCGCTTCCGGTAGAGCTCTCCATCCTTGATGCAGTATGCCGTGGCCTGGCGTGCCACTCGCTCCGCTTCCTCCTCCTTCTCCGGCAGGGTCCCTTGAGTTAGGTAACTCTGAAGCTCCGCGATCCAACATCCCTCCTGAGGTTCCATCGTCAGGAGCAGGCGTGCTCCTGAGGCCGGGCCACAGGCCGGAGCCCCTGAGGCAGGTGGCTGGGGGAGCTCCTCCCGGGGCTGAGCCGTGTTCGATAATGACGGCAGGGCTGAGGGCTTGAAGAGCCGCTCCTCGAAAACGCCAGGCTCCTGAGGTAACCACCTGGACGCCCGTTTGGCGATGTCGTCGGCCTCCTGATTGGTGCCACGGGGCACATGCTGCAACTCCAACCCCCAGAACTGCTTCTCCATCCTGCGGACCTCCGCTAGGTAGGCTTCCATGTGCTCATCCTTCGGCTCGTACACCTTGTTGGAGAAATTGACAAGGAGCTGCGAATCGCCCTTGATGGTGAGGCGTTTCACCCCCAGGGCAGCCGCGGCCTTCAAGCCCGCTATTAGACCTTCATACTCCGCTATGTTGTTGGAGACCTTTTCACCTTGCTGGAAATAGAGCTGCACGGCGTAATAGAGCTTGTCCTGAGTGGGTGATATAAGCACCGCCCCAGCCCCCGCGCCATGCCTGGAGAACGCCCCATCGAAGTACATGACCCAGCCTTCTGGCGCCTCGCTTCCCAGGGACAGGGACCGATCCTCGTTGGCCTTGAGGCCTGGCGCCTCCGTCCATTCTGCCACAAAATCCGCCAACGCTGCCCCCTTGATGACTCTGGTCGTGCTGAATTCGAGCTGAAACGCTTGCAGTTCTATGTTCCACTCAGCAACCCTTCCAGCTGAATTAGGGCTCCTGAGCACTCTCTCCAGGGGGTATGACGAGACGACCTTGATGGGGTGACCCTGAAAATAGTGTCGCAGCTTGCGCGAGGCCACCAGCAGCGTGAGGAGGAGTTTCTGAGGCATGGGGTACCGTGCCCTTGCACCCCGCAACACCGTGCTGATGAAGTACACTGGGTGCTCAACGAGGTGGAGTGCGTCAGTGCTGGTGGCTCCCTTCGGAGACCATGGCGCCTCTTGAGGCAATGAGGCCTCCTGAGACTGGCCATCTGGGAGAGGGGCCTCTTCCGCCTCCGGTGCGCCCCTCTGCGGCGGCTGATCCTCCTCAGCCGCTGTGGTAGTTTCTGTGGGCCTTCCCTGTCCCTGTTCTGCCTTGTCCCGGGCTGCTGCCGTGGTTTTGATTCGGCGCTCCTCTCTGACTGCCACCAAGGCTGCGCTGGCGGAGTAGGGAGTGGCGGCGAGGTAAAGCACCAGGGGCTCTTGAGGGCGCGGAGCCACCATGACCGGTGGGCTGGTCAGGTATCTCTTGAGATCCTGGAACGCCTTGTTGGCCTCTTCAGTCCACTCGAAGGACCCCTTTTTCTTCATTAGCTGGAAGAAGGGCAGCACTCGTTCCCCCAACTTGGAGATGAAGCGCCCTAGCGCAGTCACGCGCCCCGTGAGCTTCTGCATTTCTCTGAGGGTCTTTGGCGGGCTCATGTCTTCCACCGCCTTGACCTTCTCCGGGTTAGCCTCGATGCCTCGGTGGGACACGAGGAAACCCAAGAGCTTTCCCGAGGGGACTCCGAACACACACTTCTCTGGGTTGAGCCGTAGGTTCACTGCGTTGAGGCTCACGAAGGTTTCCTCCAGGTCTTGTATCAAGGTCCTGGCCTCACGAGACTTTACCACAATGTCATCGACGTAAGCTTCAACATTCTTCTCGAGCTGCGGGCCCAAGGTGATGTGCATCAGACGCTGAAAGGTCGCCCCTGCGTTACGCAGCCCGAATGGCATGCATGTGTAGTAGTACACCCCACATGGGGTTAGGAAGGCTGTCTTCTCGACGTCTTCTACCACCATCTTGATCTGGTGATACCCAGAGAAGGCATCCAAGAAGCATAACAGGTCGCATTCTGCATTGGAATCGACGATCTGGTCGATGCGGGGGAGCGGGAACGGATCTTGCGGGCATGCTTTGTTGAGGTTGGTGAAGTCGACACACATGCGCTCCTTCCCTCCCTTCTTCGGCACAACGACAGGGTTGGCTAACCAATCCGGGTATCGGACCTCGCGAATGACCCCAGCGGCTTCTAATTTGCGGGTCTCTTGGACGATGAAGGCCTGCTTTTCTGTGGACTGCCGCCTGGCCTTCTGCTTCACAGGGCGCACATTAGGGCACACGTTGAGGTGATGCTCGATTACACTCCTAGGGATCCCTGCCAACTGGTCAGGCTCCCAAGTGAATACCTTCTTGTTTGCACGCAGGAACCCGACCAGGGCCTCCTCCTACTTGGGTTTGAGGTGGGCGCCTATGGTGAAAGTGGCGTTGGTGGACCCGTCCTCATCGACGGGTATCTGCTTGGTTTCTGTCTTGTCTTGGGTGAACAACTGTTTCTTCTTGGCAGGTGCAGCCCCCTTGGGCTCGGGGGTCTCCAAGTCGGCGGGCTGTGCCGGCGCCGCCGTCTTGAAGGCGAGCTTGAGCACCCGCAGCGCGTCCCCAGTGTCCCCATGCATAGTGAGGACACCGCTGCTCCCGGGCATCTTCATGAGGTTGTACGCCGGGTGCGTCGCGGCCATGAACTGGGCCAGCGCTGGGTAGCCGAGGATGGCGTTGTAGGGGAGGCCGATGGGGGCGATGTCAAAGTCGACCAGCTCCGTGCGGAAGTTGTCATAGGTGCCGAAGGTTACTGGGAGCCGGATCTGTCCCAAGGAGCTGGACGACTCGCCCCCAACGCCTGAGAAGGGCCGGCTGGGTTGCAGCCGTTCCAGGGTTATGCAGAGGAGGTTGAAGGACTCGACCGAGAGCATGCTGAGGCCCGCGCTGCCATCAATGAGGGTTCTGGTGATGGCCACCTGGCAGATGGTGGGGGTGCACAGCATGGGGAGCGCACCCGAGCAGGCCGAGTTGGAGGGGTGGTCCTCCGAGCTGAAGGTCAGGCCGGTCTCGGGCGCCGCCCGGTCCAGGGGAGCCCCCTGCCGCGTGGAAGCGGCGCTGACCCGATGGATGAACGGCTTGACGTGGTGACTTGTAGGCGGCGCCTGCGAGCCGCCCAAGAGGGCCGCGACGACCGGGGGTGTTGGCGCAGCGCGATGGGCGGGGAAGAGGTTGCGGGGCTCTTCCCAAGAAGCCACGGAGGCTGCCGGTGGGTGGAGCGGCCATGTGGGCGGGGCGCCGGTGAGGGCCATGGGGAGCCAGTTGGCCATGGCCCCATCGTCACCTCCGGCTTCGAGGAGGGCCTCCTCGCTCGCCGGCAAGAAGGCCAGCGGATCTGTCGTGCTGCCGTAGCACGGCGGCGTCGTTGGCTTGAGCTTGTCCAGCCACCGTGCTCGTTGCAGGGCTGGGGCCAGGGCTCGGAGCCCCCTGGCCCCCGCGCTAGCGCCGGCGGCCGGAGCGGGCAACGCGCTACCCATCGCGAGGCGGGCCGTGGCGGTGGCGGAAGAGAGAACTCCGGTGCACCCCTACCTGGCGCGCCAAATGTCGGATTTCGGGGTTCGGCAGACCCTTGAGGTTCGAACACTGGGGTGCGCGCGGAGATTTCGCCTCCTATGTATCTGCACCCCTCCACCTCGCTATGATCTAAACTGTGGAAAGAACAACACAAGAGACACAGGGTTTATACTGGTTCGGGCCGCCATTGTGGTGTAATACCCTACTCCAGTGTGTGGTATGGTGGATTGCCTCTTGGGCTGATGATGACGAACAATACAAGGAAGAACAGCCTCGCGAGGGTCTGTTCTTGGCTGGGGCGATGAACTGCGGGGAGGAGTTCAGTCACACTTCTCTCTCTCTCTGATCCTTTCTTTTTCTCTCCTCCGAACCCCCTTGCTCTGTGGGTGGCCGGTCCTATTTATAGAGGCCCTGGTCCTCTTCCCAAATGTCGAGCGGGAAGGGAGCCAACAATGGCAGGCTAATTTGAAGGGGGACAGCTAGTATCAGCTATCCTGACAAAAGTAGTCTTCGCTTGCGCAAACCTTTGGTGATGACGCCGCCTTGGACTCCACGGTGACCTCCGTCTCGTAGTCCTCCTGGTCTTGGTCTCGTTGCACCGAAATGGCAACCTTTGCCTGACGCCTCGGTACTCCGCGGCTACGCTTGCCCCCCTTTGCACCAAAGAGGAAGGGAGGACACTGCGCAGGCTGGCACCCGCCTGGCGCCCTTGGTCGTCATGGCTTGCATCACGGGAACCTCGTGAGGTTCCCCGCCTTGATCTCTCCGCCTCCTCGTGAGCCAGCCTGACGAGGCCGTGCCTGAGGAAGCTCCGCGTCGTCCGCCCCGCGAGGCTTGGCCCCTCGCGAGGGTCTTGGGTTTGTGTTGGTGAAGATGGGCCGCGCTGGGCCCCCTTTTGAGCCACGCCGCAGGCCGCAGGCAGGCAAGTCTGGGGACCCCCGTTCCCAGAACGCCAACATGCAGACATCACATTCATTCACAAACTGAGCAATTTCTCGCTTCATTTGAGTCCACCAATACGACTGCTTGAGGTCATGGTACATCTTTGTACTTCCATGATGAATAGATAGGAGTGAATTGTGAGCCTCGTTCATAATGACTTTACGAAGGTCACCCTTAGGAACAACAATTCAATCCTTGAAGAATAGAGTATCTCATCAAGGCGATAGCACTTGTACTTGGGTTGGCTCTTGGCAATCCCATTCTTCACCTTCTTTACCATGGCATCAAGAAGTTGTGCCTCACGAATTTGATCTTCCAAAGTAGGAGAGACTTTGAGGTTGGCAAGGAATCCTTGAGGAACAACTTGGAGATTAAGTTTGCGGAAAGCTTCACAAAGATCCGGTTGGAAGGGCTTGAGAATCAAACTGTTGCATTACGCCTTCCTGCTCAAAGCATCAGCAATGACATTGGCCTTGCCTGGAGTGTATTCAATACTCGGATTATACTCTTGAATCATTTCGACCCAACGAGTCTGTCTGAGGTTGAGGTTGGGTTGAGTGAAGATGTACTTGAGGCTCTTATGATCAGTGAAGATGTCCACTTTCCTTCCCAACAATAGATGTCTCCATGTTAAAAGAGCATGGACAACTGCCGCCAACTCGAGGTCATGAGTGGGGTAGTTCTTTTCGTTAGGCTTCAACTGGCGAGAGGTATAGGCCACAACTTTCTTCTCTTGCATTAACACAGCACCGAGACCTTGCAGGGAAGCATCACAGAAAACTTCGAATGGTTTGGATTCATCAGGAGGAGTCAGAACTGGAGCTGTGACTAACTTCTCTTTGAGGGTGTTGAAAGCGATGTCACATTCAGGCGTCCAAACATACTTCACATGCTTCTGGAGGAGGTTGGAAAGAGGCTTTGCAATCTTAGAGAAATTCTCAACGAATCTTCGACAATAGCTTGCAAGCCCAAGGAAACTACGGAGCTGCTTCACATTCTGAGGCGGTTCCCAATTCACAATTGCAGACACCTTCTCAGGATTAACAGCTATGCCCTTGGCGGAGATGATATGCCCAAGGTAGAGAACCTCATCGAGCCAAAACTCACACTTTGAAAACTTCGCATAGAACTGATGTTCTCTGAGTTTGTCCGGCACCAATCTCAAATGCTTGGCATGATCCTCCTTGTTCTTAGAAAAGACCAAAATATCATCGAGATACACCAAGACGAGATCATTAGTGTAAGGGTTGAATATGAAGTTCATCATGCGAGAGAATGTTGGAGGAGCATTGACAAGGCCGAAAGACATGACAGTATACTCATAAGAACCATAGCTTGTTCTGAATGCTGTCTTGGAGATATCTTGTTCACGAATGTGAATCTGATGATAGCCCATACGGAGGTCAAGCTTGGAGAATACTTGAGCACCTTTGAGTTGTTCGAAAAGCTCATTGATATTGGGAAGTGGGTACTTGTTCTTTATGGTCTTCTTGTTCAATGGACAGTAGTCGATGTAGAATCGGTCCGTGCCATCCTTCTTCTTGACAAAAAGAACACCACGACCCCATGGAGAAGAACTCGGTCGGATTAGACCCATACGCTCTTGTACATCGAGTTGTTTCTTCAGCTCCTTCAACTCTTCTGGTCCAAGCTTGTAAGGACGTTTGCAAACAGGTCCCGTGTCAGGCTCAAGATCGATGACGAATTCAACTGGCCAGTGAGGAGGCATTCCTGGAAGCTCTTCTGGAAAAACGTCTTGATATTCACAAACGACTGGAATCTGAGAGATGGCATTCAACTCTCCCTTCTCGTTGAGAGAAAACAGTCGAATGGTATCATCACGAGTGGCATAGATGATCACATCCTCAGATGAGTGTGTCAATTGAATCTACCTGGCAGCACAATCAAGCTGAGCCTTGTGCTTAGAAAGCCAGTCCATGCCGAGAATTAGATCAATATCCGAGTCGCCAAGAACAATTGGAGAAGACAGAAACTTATAGTCACCCATCTTGATAACGGAATCCGGAACGAATACTCAAGAAGTCATTTGTCAGGCCAGAGAAACAATAGACAAAGGTCTCGGCAATACTTGAGTAACCAAATCATGCATAGCCACAAACGGTCTTGAAATGAAAGAATGCGATGCACCAGTATCAAAAAGGACTTTTGCAGGAATATCATTAACAGGAAGATTATCCATGATCACTTCTGAAGAGTCCTATGCCTCAGTTGCATTCATCTTGTTGACCTTTGTAGACTTGGAATTATGCTTGACCACTACATTGCTGGCAGATCTCACGGGAGGAGGAGGCGGAAGGGGCCTCTGGTTGAAGCATTTGTTCGCATAGTGCCCTTTCTGCTGACACTTGTTGCAAGTAACCTCTGAGAGCGGATTGTGATACGAAGCACTTGACCTTGGAGCATGAGACGGAGCTTTGTTCTGATAACCTGGGTTGGGTGGGTGCGAAGATCCATTGCCACATTTATTCTTCTGCTGATAAGGCTGATGGAACGGAGGAGGAGGAGGCAACCAGAACTTTTGCTGCTTAGCTGCCACTTGAGTTGAAGAAGAAGAAGAAGAAGAAGAAGAAGAAGGAGTTGCATCCCTGACTCTCTTCTTAGATGCATCGCCCTTGAGCTGAGCGGCCTCTTGCTTTAGTGCCATGTTGTAGAATTCATCATACTCGGTCGGCTCAAAAAGCACGAGAGCTAGTTGCAGATCTTCTCTGAGGCCACCTCTGAATTGATAAATCATGCTCTTCTCATCAGGGACGTCTTGTTTGGCGAAGCGAGCGAGCCTCTGAAACAGGATGTTGTATTGGTAAACAGACATGCTACCTTGCTTCAGATTGCGAAACTCCTCATGCTTACTCTCAGCAACACTTTGAGGAATGTGGTGAGCTTTGAAGTCCCGGCGGAAATCGTCCCAGGTAATCATGCGACCTCCTTTAGAATCTTTGTATTGTTGATACCACTCAGCAGCTTGGTCTTTGAGTTGGAACGAAGCAAACTTGACAGAGTCCTTAGGCCTGACATTGCTACACTCAAAATGTTTGCAGATATCCACCAGCCAATCGTCAGCGCATGTGGCCTCGACACAGTTACTGAAGGACTTTGGCTGGTTTGCGAGGAACTGATTAAGGGTAGCAAACTGAGCTTGATTGTTGCCTTGGCCTTGATTTCCTTGGTTGCGCTCTTGCAAGAGTTGCAAAAGCATCTGCGTGTTGGTGTTGGTAGCGGCCATGATAGCTTGCCATGCCTCCATAGGTGGAGGTTCCGGATTCTGACGCGTTGGAGGAGCCATCCTGAAGAGGGTGACATCCGTTAGCATCTTGAAAACATATATTCAAGCTGAATCAATGGATCGAAATTGCAACATATAGCCTTAACATTCGAACAAGAATGAACGAATGAATTCCAAAGTAAATGATCACACTTCCATAAGGTTGAGAAGCAACTTAGATAAAGGTAGATGAATAAAGCAACAAGGCAACAAGGTACGGATATGAGAAAATAATTGGTAAGGATTACCCAATCACAAACCAAATATCTGTAGGAGAAATACTAGAGCTACATGAATTCCCACCTATTAAACTCCTGAAACTTTCTGGTTATGCAATCGGGTGTTGGGGATACAGGGGAAGCATAATATCTCACCCAAAACTAGCAAATCCTACATTCGGCTATATCCATCCTTCAACACATAACCAAGAAACCTTCGGAAATCATTTACCTCAACCTTCAAAAAGCATCTGTTATACGAGTTATGGCAATACTCCTGAACTCCCGCCCCAGTACTGGGTGGTGTCGAGGTTATCTCACCAACAACTGCATAAAAGAAATTTTCGTTGTCGGCGAACTCAGGTATTCCAGAACTACAACGATAAAATTGTGACGACAACACCTCGGAGCTCAACTCCCCGGGACACTGCCACAACCCCTCAATGTCAGGAGGCACCAAGAACAATGTTCTCATCACAAAACCAACGGAACGATTCCAAGATACCCGCGTGATCCTAAAAAAATTTAGTGAAATTTGAGGAGAGAATAGTCAAAACTCTACGTTAGGAAGCCTCGCCAGAGCAACGAAGGGACTGAGGAGTAAAAAGAATCCTACTCTTCGATATATATATATATATAATCCTATAAGACCAAAAACATTTTTCTAGACTCAACAACTTCAGCGATTCGATCAAGCAGGGGGACTCCTAAGTCGGGGAAGGCTCTGAGTACCAACTTGTAACACCCACGATGCGGCTATATCTCCCACGTGTTGGAGCACAACTTAGAGACATAATCGCATAGTAGGCATGTCGCAAGAGGGGTAATCTTTACACATCCCATGTACTGAATAAGAAAGGGATAAAGAGTTGGCTTACAATCGCCACTTCACACAATACATAAATATAGCATTACATCATCCAGAATACAATCAAGGTCCGACTATGGAACCAAATAAAGAAAGACAACCCCAAATGCTAGATCCCCGATCACCCCAACTAGGCTCCTCTACTGATCGTCCGGAAAGAAACATAGTAGCGTCCTGAATCCTCGTCGAACTCCCACTTGAGTTCGGTCGCGTCCCCTGCACTGGCATCATCGGCACTTGCATCTGGTTTCGGAAGTAATCTGTGAGTCACGGGGACTCAGCAATCTCACCCCCTCGCGATCAAGACTATTTAAGCTTATGGGTAGGAAAGGTAGTGAGGTGGAGCTGCAGCAATCACTAGCATACATGGAGGCTAACTTACGCATATGAGAGCGAGAAGAGAAGCAAGGCACGGTCGAGAAGTTATAAGATCAAGAAGTGATCCTGAAACTACTTACGTTCAAGCATAACACGAAACCGTGTTCTCTTCCCGGACCCCACCGAAAAGAGACCATCACGGCTACACACGCGGTTGATTCATTTTAATTAAGTTTACTGTCAGGTTTTCTACAACCGGATATTAACAAATTCCCATCTGCCCATAACCGCGGGCACGGCTTTTCAATGTTCAAAACCCTGCAGGGGTGTCCCAACTTAGCCCATCACAAGCTCTCACGGTCAACGAACGATATTCCTTCTCCCAGGAAGACCCGATCAGACTTGGAATCCCGGTTACAAGACATTTCGACAATGGTAAAACAAGACCAGCAAAGCCACCCAAATGTGCCGACAAATCCCGATAGGAGCTGGACATATCTCGTTCTCAGGGCACACCGGATAAGCAATCCGTTCAACTAAAACCAACCCTCAAGTTTCCCCGAGGTGGCGCTGCAAGGGGCTCTAGTTTGGACCAACACTCAGAGGAGCACTGTCCCGGGGGTTTAAAATAAATATGACCCTTGAGTCCGTGGAACCCAAGGGAAAAAGGCTTAGCTGGCAAATAGTAAAACCAAGGTTGGGCCTTGCTGAAGGAGTTTTATTCAAGGCAAATTGTCAAGGGGTTCCCATTATAACCCAACCGTGTAAGGAACGCAAAATCAAGGAACATAACACTGGTATGACGGAAACTAGGGCGGCAAGAGTGGAACAAAACACCAGGCATAAGGCCGAGCCTTCCACCCTTTACCAAGTATATAGGTTCATTAAAGTAAACAAGATATAATAATGATATCCCAACAATAAACATGTTCCAACAAGGAACAAACTCCATCTTCACCTGCAACTAGCAACGCTATAAGAGGGGCTGAGCAAAGTGGTAACATAGCCAAACAACGGTTTGCTAGGACAAGGTGGGTTAGAGGTTTGACATGGCAATATGGGAGGCATGATATAGCAAGTGGTAGGTATCACGGCATAGCAAAAGAGCGAGCAACTAGCAAGCAAAGATAGAAGTGATTTCGAGGGTATGGTCATCTTGCCTGCAAAGTTCTCTGAGTTGGCGAAAGCCTGATCCTCGCAAGCGTACTCAACGGGTTCCTCGATCACGTAATCATCTCCCGGCTCTACGCAAGGCAAGAACACAAGCAAAGGAAACAACAATCAACCACGGTGCAATGCGCAAGCAACATGATGCAAAACATGGCATGATATGCGGGATGTGATATGCAATGCATATGCGTGCTTCGGAAGGAAAAGATTGAACCAGGCCTCAAATTGGCAAACCAAGTGCACCGCTGGAAACATGAGTTGATTTTGATCGAAATCGATATAAAGATCACCGGAATGGGATGCACGGTTTGCAAATGGCAAGCAAAGCAATAATGGCACAATTCTGCGATTAACAGCACAATGCCATCTAAAATGCAACAAGAAACTAAGCTACTGCACTCCAACATAGCAAGAAAGCACATGGAAGTGATCTACTCAAGATGCTTGACAAAAGATGAACACTTAGCTACGGCTAAATCACACAAGAGCAGGTTCAAACAAGTATGGCAAAAGTGCAAAAGATATCAGCATCACAGACTTAGTAAAAATACTAACATGCCAGGAATTAACATCAGGAAGCAAAGTTTAGAGCAAGATAACAACACGCTACAGGAACAGAACATAGCAAACAAAGACATGGCATGAATCTACTCAAAGCATATAACAAAAGTCCCTTACTGACCATAAGCCAAAAAGGATCAGAAGATATAATGGCACCCATGTAAACATAGCAAGTTACGTTACCAGATTCAGACTTAGCAGAAAACTGAGCATGGCAAAAACAGAATTATGAAGGCCTCTTTGCGAGCTCGATTCGCTCATCACAAAGCCTTGCATGACAAGATAAGCATACTACCAGCAATAAGGCATGTTCATGAATCTAACCAAAGCAAGAACAAACTTATAGCATGCATGGATCAACTACAGCAATCTTGGCAAAATTGATTAACACGTAAACAATCTGCCAGGAACATTTTATAGCAAAAGTAGAGCAAGATTGAGTCATGCTAGGGCACTCCATAAATGCAAACATGGGCATGTATGGATAGAGCACAACCATATGCCCAAATCATTCTTACTGAACATACTCAAAAGAAGCATGGATCTCTGTGTAGCAACATGAATACATGGCATAAAAATAACAGCAGGGAAATGACTTAGTGAAATTCTAATTCCCTGAAAATCAGCAATATCACGAGAGCTACTTTGCATGCTTGTGCTAGTCACCACACTGATCACACAAATACATGGCATACACCCCTGTAAAGATGGCATGGCATACCCCAAAACACATGTAGAGCTCATGCCCATATACAGCACACGATAAATGTAGCAAAAATGACAAATGCTCATACTCTGCTAAGAATCAGCACTTAACAATTTATAGCACTCTCGCACCCACGATTTTGGCATCAAGATGGACTCAAACAAGCATGGCACAATGGAGCAAAATGAAGAGCGCATCATGATGGACATTTTGATATATTGCACGTCCAAAACGGAGCATCACACAGGAAGTTATGGCATGATGAATAGAGGCATAAAACATGAGGGGGGAAAAGACTTAGTGGAAATTCTACCCCGCCAAACAGATCTAGGGTTCATCTCCGAGCGCGCGAACCGAGGCAAGGCCGGATTACTCACCGGAAAAACTCACCGGAGAGGGGGAGGTGGCCGGAGAGGAGGTGGATCCGGTCTGGCCCGACCGGATCTGGCCGACGACGAGACCGGGAAGACGCGACGACGGCGGGGCGACGCGCCCGTGCGGTGGCGCGGGGCGGCGAAGGCGCGTGGCGGCGGCAATGGCTGGCGGCGGCCGGCGGCGAAGGAGCGAGGTGGTGGCGCGGCGAGGACTCGGCGGCGGGGTGCGCGGCAGGGCGCGGGAGGAGCGCGCGGGCTCGGGAGGGCCGACCCGGGCATGGGGGGCCGGCGGCAGGGACAACACGGTGGCGACAGGTGGCGGCGTCTGGTTGGTCGGGCGGCGGTGGCGGACGCGTCCGGCGGACGCGGGCGTGTCCGGCGGCACGGGAGGAGCGGGGCTAGGGTTTCGTCCGGGAATGGAGGAGGAGGAGGAGACGTTTTTATAACTAGAGGAAGCTAGGGGAGTCCAAATGGGGAGCGGTTTTCGGCCACGCGATCGTGATCGAACGGCCAAGAGGATGGAGGGGTTTTGGATGGGTTATTGGCCCACTTTGGAGGGGTGTTGGGCTACAACACACACGAGGCCTTTACGGTTCCCCGGTTAACCGTTGGAGTATCAAACTGACTCCAAATGGAAAGAAACTTGACAAGCGTTCTACCGGTGGTGTACCAAGGCCACTTGGCAAATCTCGGTCCATTCCGAGAATGTTTAACACCCGCTCCCGAAAAGAGACAAGGGGGCGCCGGAGGACGTAGGAGTGCCGGATTGCAGTACGGACAACGGGGAAATGCTCGGATGCATGCGACGAACATGTATGCAAATGCGATGCACATGATGACATGATATGAAATGCATGACATGAACAAAATGCAAAACGAAGACAAAACCCAACCACGAGGAAAACTCATAACTTAGAGCTGAAAATGGCAAGAGTCGGAGTACAAATATGGTAAGTTACATCCGGGGTGTTACAATGACGTCCCTCGAACTCTTGATCCAGCTGAGGCCAAGGGAGAGTTTCATCAGCACGACGGCGTGGTGACGGTGATGATGAAGTTACTGGCGTAGGGCTTGGACTAAGCACCGCAACGATATAACCGAGGTGTGTTTCTGTGGAGGGGGGCACCGCACACGGCTAAGAGAAACTTTGGTGTGCCTTTGGGGTGCCCCCCTCCCATGTATTTAAAGGGGGGAGGGAGGAAGAGGTCGGCCAAGGGGAGGAGGCGCGCATTGGGGGGGCAATCCTACTCCAAGTAGGATTCGGCACCCCCTTACCTACTCCAACAAGGAGAAGGGGGAAGGTGAGGGAGGAGAGAAGGAAAGGGGGGCCGACCCCCTTAGTCCAATTCGGTTTGGGCTAGGGGGGCACGCGCCCTGCCTTGGCCTGCCTCCTCTCTTCCACCAATAGGCCCATGAGGCCCAATATCCCCCCGGGGGGTTCCAGTAACCCCGGTACTCTGGAAAATACCCGATACACCTCAGAAATATTCCGGTGTCCGAATATAGTCTTCCAATATATCAATCTTTATGTCTCGACCATTTCAAGACTCCTTGTCATGTCCATGTTCTCATTTGGGACTCCGAACTACCTTCGGTACATCAAAACATAAAAACTCATAATACCGATCGTCATTGAACGTTAAGCGTACGGACCCTACGGGTTCGAGAACTATGTAGACATGACCGAGACTCATCTCCGGTCAATAACCAATAGCGGAACCTGGATGCTCATATTGGCTCCCACATATTTTACGAAGATCTTTATCGATCAAACCGCATAACAACATATGTTGTTCACTTTGTCATCCGTATGTTACTTTCCCAAGATTCGATCGTCGGTATCATCATACCTAGTTCTATCTCGTTACTGGCAAGTCTCTTTACTCGTTACGTAATGCATCATCGCATGACTAACTCATTAGTCACATTGCTTGCATGGCTCATAGTGATGTGCATTACCGAGAGGGCCCAGAGATACCTCTCCGATACACGGAGTGACAAATCCTAATCTTGATCTATGCCAACTCAACAAACACCATCGGACACACCTATAGAGCATCTTTATAATCATGCAGTTACGTTGTGACGTTTGATAGCACACAATGTGTTCCTCCAGTATTCGGGAGTTGCATAATCTCATAGTCATACGAACATGTATAAGTCATGAAGAAAGCAATAGCAATAAACTAAACGATCATAGTGCTAAGATAACGGATGGGTCTAGTCCATCACATCATCTCTAATGATGTGATCCCGTTCATCAAATGACAACACATGTCCATGGCTAGGAAACTTAACCATCTTTGATTAACGAGCTAGTCAAGTAGAGGCATACTAGGGACACTTTGTTTGTTTATGTATTCACACATGTACTAAGTTTCCAATTAATACAAATCTAGCATGAATAATAAACATTTATCATGATATAAGGAAATATAAATAATAACTTTATTGTTGTAGTGATCGGACCTCAAATGGTTAAATCTCTGTGCATAAGTGTCATCCCTGGATCGGTAATGCTGACACACACAATACTTGAAGGATTTATAACAGAGTGCAATCACACACTTATTACATCGAATGTCTAAAAAGAGAACTTATCACAATAATATGGCTTAAGGCCGTCTAAATAAGATAACTGCAGAAGCATCGAAGGTAAATGAGTCCATCAACTCCAACGGCATATCTGAGTGCACGACAACGACCTAGCGCACCTTACTCTTCGTCTGAAAAGTCTGCAACATAATACATTGCAGCCCAAAACGGGTCAGCACATGGAATATGCTGGCAAAATAACACTGTAGAGCAATGAACAAGATAAATGCTAACACTACATGCATATATGGCTGGTGGAGGCTCTACGATTAATGTTTTTGTGAAAAGATAGTTTTTCCCTACTGCAAAGGAATATATTTTATTTAACTACAAAGTTGGTTGATAAACATTGAGAATGGAAACCCCATCTCAATCCCAATTAAATAGTAATTAACAACCCAACAAAATTAATTAAGAGTGTTGAGATCACATCAATAATTCAAGAACCAGATATTCAAGATGTCCATAACCGAGGACACGGCTAACCATGATTAGTTTGTAGACTCTACAGAGGTTTGCACACTTTTCCCCACAAGAATCGATCTCCTCCATTGTATTTCTTGCACTACATGGTGTTTGAGAAACGGATGACCGAGACACAGTCTTTCCAAAGAGGTCCCCTTAACCGATAGATAGGTCGGTACACCTACAATACCCTACATCTGCTAGCCCATCATGGAAAGGTTTCCCACAACTTACTCAACTATGACAGAGCCCATAATGGCTTGTGGCTGCACACGGAAGTTTCTAGCATGAATGATCTTATGATACCTTTGAGCCTAGGTGGCGAACCATAGGATGATCACACGGATTCCCCGGGATCTCCTTGGACAACACTGGATTCCCCAGGTGCCCACAAACAATCCACCCAGATGTGTGTTGAAGTAGCCACCTTAGATAAACCCTTAGTTCATAATAATACTCACAACTATCATGAATCTCTCAAACCAATCCATGTCTGCAAGCATAGCATAGCAGTATAAGCATCACGTTGTAACTCCCAGGGTTTAAATAATGGACAATAAGTTCTACCTCATCAACTACTTCCCAAAACCCACATGTTATCAAATCCTAACCATGCAGTGTTTGAGGGTTGAAACTAATGCATAAAAACTAGGTAATAAAGGGATATGATCAAATTGTTACTTGCCTTGCTGACAATCTGAAAACCCTAGAGACTCGTAGTAGCACGCTTCGCACTCTGGAAATTCTATCACAAGCAAACAATAGCATACATAAGCACTCAAGCATAGATGCAAGGGTAATACTTAGATGAGAAATTCCAAACTGAAAGTTCAACTGAAGTTCTTCGATTTGCAAAAAGAATCAATCAAATCGGGGCTACGAAACTCAAAGTACGATTAAAAGAAGTTCGAATTCAAATCTGCTTGAAACCAAATTTTAAATTGTCAAAATCATGTTCAAGTTGGTTAACTAGAAAGAGGGGTTCGAGACGAAGATTTTGGCATTGGTTTCACTGGATTTGGACGAGCGGTTAAAAGGTTGCGAGGGATTTAAGATCAAGGGCTAATCTACGATAAAAATAATCACAGATAGGTCCCTGGCCAAAAATAAAATTAAAATAAAGGGCTAATGAACGAACGTTCGTTAACAGAGACGAACGAACGCGTTCGTGAACAGATTCGTTCGGGCGAACGTTCGCTAAATAGCGGAACCGAAGAAGACCGAGAAAACCCTAACCCTAAAATAAAACCGATCTAAAGCGAAAACCGACAAAAAAAACTGGGTGGTTTTACCGGTTAACCGGGGAAAGTCATCGGCGGCAACGAAAGCGGGATCTGGCGAGACGGTGAGGCGGGGCGGCGTGCGGCGGCACTGTGGAGCGGCGGCAGCGACGCGGGCGGCGGCGGCAAGAGCAGGCGGTGGCAGCTGCAGCGGCAGGCGTGGCGGTGGTGGCCAAGCTCGGCGACGGTGGCGGGGTGCTGCGGCTACTGCGGCTTGGGGCGGCGGCGGTGGCTTGGGGTGAAGAGGGGGCCGGGGCGGGGTATTTAAAGAGGGGGGTCGGCCGGCTTGGGGAGGGGGCAAGGCGGCGGGGAGGCGGAGTCCTCTGCTCGGGAGGAAGGCGGCAGCACGGACTGGGCCGGCTGGGCCTTCGGCCTGGTCGGTCCGAAACACTTTTTTTAATAAATTCCGCCGAAGAAAAATCCTAATAAAATATAAAAAATTCTAAAAATGCCAAAAACAATTTTCATCGTCTAAATGAAATATTTAGAACAAAGTGAACATTTTTCTGGCCTAATAATGCAATTTGAAAAATGCATATTTTTTCTAATTCAAATAAAATGGCAATAAAATCCCAAATTAAATATTTATTTGATTTTAAAAAAATTCCTCCAATATTCCTCTCTTTTTGAAGAAGTCATATTATCTTATCTCTTTTATTTTAATATAAGAAATATTTTTGGAGGGTGAAATTATTAAAATCAAAATGATCCTCTTTTCAAATTTGAGAAAAATCAAATATGAAAATAAATGAAATCCCAAACTCTCTCCTTGGGTCCTTGAGTTGCTTAGGATTTATAGGATCACAATCCAAAATGCAAATAAAAATATGATATGCATATGATGACCTATGTATAACATCCAGATTGAAAATTGGGATGTTACAAACCTACCCCCTTAAGATGAATCTCGCCCTCGAGATTCGGTTTGGCTAGAAAATAGGTGTGGGTGGTCTTTCCGTAGGTCTTCTTCTCGTTCCTAGGTGGCTTCATCCTCGGTATGGTGGCTTCACTGAACTTTGCAAAACTTGATAACCTTGTTGCGTGTAACTCGGCTGGCAAACTCAAGAATCTTAACGGGTTTCTCCTCGTAGGTCAGATCACTCTCCAACTGAATTGCTTCCGGGGGCACTGTATCCCTCAGAGGAATATCAGCCATCTCTGCATGGCACTTCTTTAACTGAGAAACGTGAAACACATCATGAACTCCTGACAGTCCTTCAGGTAACTCCAACTTGTAGGCCACTTCTCCTATACGTTCCAAAACTCAGTATGGTCCTACAAATCTCGGGACTAACTTTCCCTTAACTCCAAATCGTTTAACTCATCGCAGAGGTGATACACGAAGATATGCCTTGTCTCCCATCTCATAGACTACCTCCTTGCGTTTGGTATCGGCATAACTCTTCTGCCTGGACAGAGCTAATGTGATAGCCTAATTTTTGCCCTCTCTTATTTGCCTGATTTTCATTTGGATTTATTTTGAAAGCTGGGGTTTTTGAATCTTTTCATATGGACTTAAACACTTGGGTACCCTTGGCTTTCACCCAAGTGCATCATTCCCCTCTCTAATCATCATTCCCCTTTTGATCCACCTCAAAATAATCTTGGGAATATTTTTCTTAAATGAAAAATATTCATTTTTCCTCTCTAAAACCCTAGCTAGTTCAATGAGCTCCAAAGCAACCCTCATTTTTCTTTCCCAGAAAAATCTAAGAAAATTCCCAAATAATATTTGAACCCTAGGGCACCTTCCTGAGCAAAAATATTTCATCACTTTTTGGAATATTTTTGCTACAGAAAATATTTTCTGTTCTGGACAGAAATGGTGGTTTCTACAGCAACTACCATTTTACTTGCTCCATTGTGCCTGGATTTTCTTGTGCATCATCACCTTGGTAGATGATGGCTAGCCTCCAAAGCACAGCCCCCAACTCCCAGCCATTTGACCTCAGTAACATCTCAAAGTTACTAATCAGAAACTTACCTGGCGTGTAAAATCTTCTCTACTGCATCTGGAGCCAAACCAAAGCGTGGTAATCCTCAAAACTACCACGAACATCAAGCCAGACATGATCTTTGGACGTTGGTCGGCCTGAGGGAGGTGTTCACGCGGTGACCACGCGTGTCCATGATGCCAGCATGCTTGTCGGCGCGCTCAGGGTGCCGCCGAGCGCTCTGTTCGTGCGTGCTCGCTTCCCTCGTCTGCCCGAGCATGCCAAACTTCGCCACCATCCTCATCTCAATGCCATTAACTCCCCTTGGCGCTCGCTGATGCCGGAGCTCGCCGCAGCGAGCACGGGCACGGTCTGGCCAACCCAACAGTGCGGTGCGCACTGTGCGCGTTGCCTTCTCCTCGTTCATGTGCTTGTCCCCGTTCGCCAACAGTCGCTGCGTGAGCTGCGTCGCCTTCTCCCCCTCTCACTGACGCCGCTCGTCGCCGGGCGCCGTGGACAGGTGTCCACCGACGGAGCCCGAACCCCCCCCCCTCCCCCTCTCCGCTCGCCTATAAAAGGAGCCGCCCCCAGCCTCCTCGAGCACCACTCCCACACACCCCACGAGCGCGTAGGAAACCGTATCCCGACCGGGCAGGCCGCGGGCCGCCGTCTTCGAGCTCGAGCTCGCTAGCGATCCCCTCTGGTCGTCGCGGTAGCTCCAGCCCCTCCCAGGCCAGGGTGATCCTTCCATGGCCTTTGCCTCTCTCCGGTGAAGCCATCCTGTCCCCTGGAGCCCCTAAAGTTGCCTCTGCTCGACGTCTTCCTCATCTCCGGCGACCACCGCCCTCTGCCTCTGCTTGCAAGGTCGATTCCGACGTCGTCCGACCACCCCTAGCTATGCTACGGGTACGGGCAGGTGCGCCTCCACCCCCTCTCTCGATCCCTCCCTCTCGTTTTGGCCAAGGAGCCCTCGTTGCCGGCAAGAGCTCCGGCGAAGCCGCGACCCCCCTCGATTTCCTTCTCCCCTAACTAGCGGGGCCCGCTAATCAGCCACTCAGTATGTGCGCGAAGCGGTATGAGTGGTGGCGCCCTGAGGCTTTACGCCTTCGATGTCACCCCCCCCCCCCCTAGTCTGTTTTAATTAAATTCAAATTCAATCCATTTCCAGAGAGCTTCAAACAGCTATAACTCTTCAACCATAAGTACAAATGAATTGATTCTTTTTGCATTATGTTCTTTGCAAAGAAATCTAGCAGCTCACCAAAAATGAGATTTTTCTGAGCTGTCTAGAATTTCTGGTGATTTTCAGAAGAGTTCTTGATATTTTCTTCTTGTGCTTAAATTTATTTTCAGAGGGTGAGGCTTGTCTTGAGGATCACCAGAAGGCTTGTGAACCTCATCTGCACTAAGGCAAGCCACGGCAAGATTTTCATGGTGTCATTTCAATATTGATGATTTTCTTACTTGAATGAAATGATTAATCCATGCATTTAAATAACTATTATGTTATTTATATTCTGTCAAGTATTTGTTAGTCATTATAATTGATTTACAGAATGTTTGGAACTAGTTTAGTTGGAAAACAAAAGCTAAGGCCTACTTGTGGTAATGATAAAATGATTTGTTATGCATATGAGTAATTACTTAAAGTTATTTTCTTGCATAAATAAAATAGTTAAATTTTCTAGAAAATATTCTGTTAAGTGCTTGTTTAGCCATTTACAGAATGTTTGAACCTTCCTTGGTTGGTAAAGAAATTAGGATTTGATTGTGGTGATAATAGTAAATTTTGCTATGCATATGAGAAATTAATCGAAGTTATTTTCTTGCATGAGAAAATAATAATACTTGCTGCAAAATATATTGTTAAAGTGAGAGTTACCATGTCCAGGAAAGTAATATAAGTTGTTGATGCTTATGCTTACTGTGAATATGGTTGACATCAGTCATTTTTGTTAATATGTGATGCATGTGTAGTATTGCATTTCATGGCATGCTATGACACCGGTCATTTTCATTTTAAGTTGAACCTGAATATAACTCAACTTGAATATATCGTTGACTGGGTCATGGTGCCGCTGAATCGAGATTTTCCTAGGAAACCACATTTGCCTTTGTGGGAAGGCCTTGATTCGGTCCATTGACATGCCTCTGGTCGGTGCCTCCAACTAGGGAAGGTTATGGGCATGCTTACCCTGGCCCGGTGAGCAGGCATGACCTTGTGTGCATGTTGTTGAGATTATGGTACCGGGTCCCCGAGTGGGATCATTTTTGCCACGAGGTGGTTGTTGTGTCTTTGGTAGACACGGGGCCACCCAGGACTAGCCCGTTGGGGATTGGCTCGGAGTGGCCGGGAGAGTGTCATGGCAATGGAAGGGTTTCGTCGGAATGCTGTTGGTCCACCCAAATGGGAGTGTGAGGCCATGGGTTCCGTGGTATGGGTATAGTGTGCTACCTCTGTAGAGTGTATAATTTATCGATAGCCGAGTCCACGGTCACGGACGCCTCGTAGTAGGTCCCACCATGAGTCAACGTCTAATAAACTTGCACACTAAGTCATGAACTTTGCACTGTTAATGATGGCAGAAAGGCCATCGAGATGTTTGACACCAAATATTGGTCGTGGTTGTGATAGCCGTTAGGATCACGAGTTACTCTAGTCAAGACCACGATGGTGGTTGGTTTGTGATCCGAGAACGATCACGGTTGGTAAGTCGGTCCCGAGGGACGTTTATCACAAGAGCATGATCACAGCATGTTGGAACATTATTGCAGTAATAACTGGTTAATTATCATGATATTGTTTGTCATTATGATTATGCCTATTGTGAGCTTGCAAGTACATTCAATGTACTGACCTGGCTTGTCATGCCAGATTTCAGGAAAGTCATGTTGGAAAGGAGCGCTGCTTGAGTCTAGATTGTGTCCACATCGGTGTCCCTGTGCTATGGAGCTTCCGCTACGACGTTGTTCCGCTGCCGCGTAGTTGTTATGATCGAGGCCCTTTATGTTCACTAAATAATGTACATATTGTTCAGCCACACCGTGCGTGCTGCTTGGCCTCGACATCTGTTGTAATATAAACTCTGATCCACTAGCATCAATAAAGCGGTTGTTTTTCTGTACCAAGATGTTGTGTGTTGCCAGAAGACATGGTCTCTGGGCTGGCAATGCAGGGTAAACCGGTCGCTCTGAGCCGGGGTGGCACAACGCTTGGTATCAGAGCCGCATTGACTGTAGGCCACGCTAGACTACGACGTGTTAACTGGCGTTAGATACGAGTTTAAGTTGATTGTCGGTAGCAATTGTAGCTGGTTGTTGCATTGCATGCACTTGATTTATATTTTTATGCTAACCTGCTAATGGTTGTGAGTGTAGATGGCTCCGGTGCCGTATCCGTGCCAGTTGCTGCTGATGCCGTACACGTCACCGCACCTCCTTCGCAATGTGTGGCGTCGGTTGTACCCCCTCGGAGACGATCCAGTCTATCGTGTGTACCGGGAGCGTCTAGTTGATTAAGTGTATGAGTATCACGTAGTGGTTACTCTACGCACTAGTTCCAATTCTGGCTCTTACACCCGTACTTCTCAGAGCGGTTACACCTCTACCGCTTCTAAGGCTATCCAGTTTGCTGCATTCGAGGTCCTTGTTGAGCTTCGCTACAACGAGGTCCGAATGCAGAACCACCCAGGTTTCTTTTACTACCCTTCTCTGCACGACATTGGTCGTGTCCGTTTCCAGATCATTGATCCGAAGTCTGATAGTGTTGCTAGCCACCTTGCTCGTTATGTCACTGCTAGCTATTTATTGATCCACGAGCAGGCTCGAGAGCTGACTCGTGCCCGTACTGCTTTAGCCGCTGCTTTGGTCACTACTAGATCTGCCACTACTCCATCTTCTCTGGGATTTACTCCTTATATTCCATCCAGTTCTAGTTCCCCTATTTCACCGGTTACTCCCTCGAGTAGCTCGGGCACCTCGGCGGTGAACCCTCTCAGTACTCCTGCCAAGTGGGTTTCACTTATCACTACTCCTGTAGCCTCAATGCTTCATCCAACCCCTGCCCCTGAGGGAGAGCCCTCGAGGCAGCGTCGTCATGTTACCTTTAACCCGGAGGTTTCCGTTAACCTCGTCAGTTCAGGATCCGAGTCCGCTTCAGGGGAGGACACCACAGCACCAGCAGAGCAGTAGTACCTCTGAGTATTCGCAGTCGTCCGAATGATGTACGGATGTAGCCGTACGAGTCATGATGTTTCGTTGCATGTATGAGAGTAGTTGAACTTGTCATGTTGTTTATCTTTCATGTATGAGTCTATGTATAATTATGTTGGGACTTTATTCACCGTATTTTTCTTTGCTCTTTTGTTTTCTTCCAGGATTCGTTGCTGGCTTTCCCCCAAATTTATTCTTGGATGTTTCTCATCTCGATTGCGTTGTCTTGGGAAAAATCCACAATAGGATGACACGGGGAGGCAGCAGTAGCAACGTTCGTGAGGGAACTCCTGTTTGTCGATCCGCATGACGGGCGGGACATTCTCCCAAGCCGTACGTTCCACCACCGCCTCCACCGCCAAATCCGCCCTCCACCGAGCAAATTCTGCGTATGTTTGAGGAAATAAGGAACAATGATCTGCTTGAAATATTAAGAGGTGTGCAAGATATGGTTGGACGGAATGGAAATCAGAACGGTCATTACTCAAAGCTGTCAGATTTTCAAAGGACCAAGCCACCCAGTTTCAGTCAGATTGTTGACCCATTGGATGCAGACGATTGGTTGCGTACCATTGAGAAAAAGCTTGAGATTGCTTGTATGGAAGAAAATGATAAAGTTCCATTTGCAACCCATTACCTTGAAGGCGTTGCTTCCATATGGTGGGAAAATGCAAAAGCCATGTGGCCGGCTGATGAAGAAATCACCTGGGAAAAATTTAAGGATCGGTTCCGGAAATATCATATCCTTACTGGAGTTATGAAGATCAAGCAGCATGAATTTCTTGCACTCATCCAAGGAAGTCAGTCGGTGGGTGAGTATTTGCAAAATTTTAATCATCTGGCCCGTTACTCCCTTTATGACGTGGCCACCGAAGAAAGGAAGATTGACAAATTTCTTGGAGGCTTAAATCCGCAACTCCGGTGTACTCTCAGTATGTTTGATTTCCCAGATTTCCAAACTCTGGTGAACAAGGCTTTCATTGCTGAACGGGAGCACAAGCTTGTATCAGATAGTAGGCCTGTTAACAACGACAACAAGCGTAAGTTTGAGCCAAAGAAGGATGGGCAACCTGTGCAAAAGGCTCGTACCTGGCAGCAGACTCAGGTGGAATACAAGCCCAATTGGCAACAAAATGTTAACAAGACCACCACTCAAGTCAAGAATGTCGTGACCAGCCCAGTGCACGAGGAGCGTCAGCGCAATAATTCTTGCTTCAGTTGTGGGCAGAACGAACATTATGCCAGACAGTGCCCCAAGAACAACAAGGAGAATGCCCCATTCAGGCCACAAGTCAACTTTATAGAGTCATGCCCGACCCAGCAAAACTTTACTGGGCACGTGCATCATCTCTCAGCCGATGAAGCCCAAGAGAACCCCGAAGTCATCATTGGTATGTTTTCTGTTAATGACATACCTGCCGTAATTTTATTTTACTCTGGGGCTTCCCATTCTTTTATTTCTCGGAGTTTTGTTGCCCAAAACAAATTCCCTTGTACGCTTTTGGGCAAAAATACGCTGGTACAAACCACGGGATCTCTAATCAAGAGCAATCTGGTCTGTCATGATCTGGAAATCAATATCAACAGAGTCTACTTTCCAACCTCTCTGATAATTATTGAGTCTGAAAAGTTGGATATTATATTGGGTATGAACTGGTTGACCCAATGTCAAGTTTGCATAAACTGCGCAACACGAGAAGTCACTTTGACCAGTCTGAATGGGCAGACTGCCAAATTCTATGCTCGTAAGAATATACCCAAACAAGAATTAGTTTTCACCGCTGTGGCTGAGTTGGAATTAATTCATGTGGTCAGCGAGTACCCTGAAGTATTTCCAGAAGAACTGCCAGGCATGCCACCAGATCGAGAGCTGGAATTTGCAATAGACCTTGTGCCCGGAACTGCACCGTTATACAAGAAGTATTACCGGATGCCCTCATCAGAATTAGTGGAGCCAAAGAAACATCTTGGTGAACTGCTCCAAAAAGGATATATTCGTCCCAGCTCTTCACCATGAGGATCACCTGCTATTTTCATGGACAAAAAGGATGGCACCTTCCGCATGTGCGTAGATTACAGCCAGCTGAATGAGGTCACCATCAAAAATAAATATCCGCTGCCAAGGATTGATGATCTGTTTGATCAGCTCAGTGGGGCTAAGGTATTCTCTAAGATCGATTTATAGAACGGATATCATCAGCTCAAGATTAAAAAGGAAGATATTCCTAAGACCGCATTCACTACTCGGTACGATCTTTATGAATATACAGTGATGTCCTTTGGTCTCACCAATGCCCCTACTTTATTCATGCATATGATGAACAAAGTATTCATGGACTTCCTCGACAAATTCGTGGTAGTCTTCATCAATGACATCCTCATTTACTCCAAGGGCGAAGAAGAGCACAAGGATCACCTCCGAGCAGTGCTACAACGACTCCGCGACCATCAGATATACGCCAAATTCAGTAAATGCGAATTTTGGCTCAAGCAAGTTGGGTTTCTCGGACATGTACTATCCGCCGAAGGTATAGCCGTGGACCCGAGTAAAGTAAAGGATGTGCTCGATTGGTTGCTTCCCACAACTGTGACGCAAATTCGGAGTTTTCTCGCATTAGCTAGATATTACCGTCGTTTCATTGAAGGGTTTTCCAAGATTGCTAAACCCATGACAGAGCTGCTCAAAAAGGATAAGAAGTTTGAATGGACGGAGGACTGTGAGAAAAGTTTCAATGAGCTAAAGATACGGCTGACAACCGCACCTGTATTGACTCTCCCAGACATTTATCGCAGCTTTGATGTGTATTGTGACGCCTCCAGGCAAGGCCTTGGTTGCGTACTTATGCAAGACAGCAAGGTAGTAGCATATGCATCGCGACAGCTACAACCCCACGAGGGAAATTATCCTACTCATGATTTGGAATTGGCTGCGGTGGTTCATGCGCTAAAAATTTGGAGACACTACCTCATTGGAAAAAGGTGCCAAATTTTTACCGATCACAAAAGTCTTAAATACATATTTACTCAGCCGGATTTAAATCTCCGTCAAAGAAGATGGCTAGAGATGGTCAAGGATTATGATCTTGGAATAAATTATCACCTGGGTAAGGCCAACGTGGTTGCCGATGCACTCAGTCGAAAGCATGTCAGCTTAAATGTCATATCGCAATCCTTGCCTCCCAAACTCCAAGAGGAGATCGCTCAGCTCAACCTGGTCATAGTGGATGCTGGCCTCGCTAATATTTTGGAAGCTACCCCCACACTTGAGGAGGAGACCCGCAAGGCCCAGCCAGCTGACATCAAGCTGCAAAAACGTGCCAAGAGCCCGATGGTAGAGCAGACCCCAGATTTCTCCAAGGACAAATTCTATACCCTCCGATTCCGTGGACGGATTTGTGTACCCAATCAGCCGGACTTAAAGAAGAAAATCCTGTCGGAAGCACACGAATCCTCAAATTCCATTCACCCGGGAGGTATGAAAATGTATGAGGACCTTAGAAAATATTCTAGTGGGCTAGAATGAAGAAAGACATTGCCTATTTTGTGGCATGTTGCGACATATGCAACAAGGTGAAGGCAGAGCATCAGAAGCCAGACGGACTTCTCCAGCCACTGCCAGTTTCGCAATGGAAATGGGATGACGTTTGTATGGACTTCATTATGGGATTGCCTAAGACTCAGCGAGGCAATGATGCAATCTGGGTCATAGTGGACACCTTAACCAAGGTTGCTCACTTCATTCCGACCAGCACCAGACATCGAGCAGATCAACTTGCATAGTTGTATGTGTCCAGAATAGTCAGTCTGCATGGAGTACCCCAAACTATCACTTCCGGCCGAGGTTCCCTGTTTACCTCCGCTTTTTGGTCACGTCTCCATCAAGCCCTAGGGACAGCACTAAAATATAGTACTGCTTATCATCCTCAGATGGATGGACAGACAGAGCGGGTAAACCAAATACTCGAGGATATGTTGCGAGCCTTTGCTTTAGCCCAAGGACCTAAATGGGAAGATTGCTTGCCATATGCCGAGTTTTCTTATAACAACAGCTTCCAGACCAGTCTAAAGATGTCACCGTATGAAGCTTTGTATGGTCGTAAGTGCCGCACTCCTTTAAATTGGTCTCAAACTGGAGATAGTCGTATCTTCGGAACAGATCTCATGATGGAAGCTAAGAAACAAGTTAAGGAAATCAGAGACAGATTGCAATTGGCCAAATCTCGACAGAAAAGTTATTATGATGCAAAGCACCGACAGATCAATTTTGAACCCGGAGAACACGTATACCTCTGAGTCACTCCTATGAAAGGAGTCAAGAGATTTCAGACCCGTGGAAAATTGGCACCCAGATTTATTGGTCCATTTCGAGTCATGTCCCAAGTAGGTACTGTTGCATATCAGTTGGAACTACCCGCCAAATTGGCAGACGTGCATAGTGTGTTTCATGTTTCACAACTAAGACATTGCATATCCCCGCCTGAGAAAAGGACTGCTATGGCTGAGGTAGAATTGGCAAATGATTTGACCTATGAGGAAAGACCGTTTAGAATTTTGGATCAGATGGAAAGGGTCACTCGCAGTAAAGTAAGAAAAAATTACAAAGTTCAGTGGGAACATCACACAGAGTCAGAATCAATTTGGGGGCGGGAAGAATTCCTAAGGGCTCATTATCCAGAGTGGTTTTCCCAAGCAATCGAATCTCGAGGATAAGATTCATTCTAAGTGGGGGAGGTTTGTGACAGCCTGATTTTTGCCCTCTCTTATTTTCCTGATTTTCATTTGGATTTATTTTGAAAGTTGGGGTTTTTGAATCTTTTCATATGGACTTAAACACTTGGGTACCCTTGGCTTTCATCCAAGTGCATCATTCCCCTCTCTAATCATCATTCCTCTTCTGATCCACCTCAAAATAATCTTGGGAATATTTTTCTTAAATGAAAAATATTCATTTTTCCTCTCTAAAACCCTAGCTAGTTCAATGAGCTCCAAAGCAACCCTCATTTTTCTTGCCCACAAAAATCTGAGAAAATTCCCAAATATTCTTTGAACCCTAGGGACCTTCCTGAGCAAAAATATTTCATCACTTTTTGGAATATTTTTGCTACAGAAAATATTTTCTGTTCTGGACAGAAATGGTGGTTTCTACAGCAACTACCATTTTACTTGCTCCATTGTGCCTGAATTTTCTTGTGCATCATCACCTTGGTAGATGATGGCTAGCCTCCAAAGCACAGCCCCCAACTCCCAGCCATTTGACCTTAGTAACATCTCAAAGTTACTGATCAGAAACTTACCTGGCGTGTAAAATCTTCTCTACTGCATCGGGAGCCAAACCAAAGCGTGGTAATCCTCAAAACTACCACGAACATCAAGCCAGACATGATCTTTCGATGTTGGTCGGCCTAAGGGAGGAGTTCACGCGGTGACCATGCGTGTCCACGATGCCAACATGCTTGTCAGCGCGCTCTGGGTGCCAGCGAGCGCTTTGTTCGCGCATGCTCTCTTCCCTCGTCTGCCCAAGCATGCCAAACTTTGCCACCATCCTCGTCTCAACGCCATTAACTCCCCCTAGCGCTCGCCACGCCGGAGCTCGCTACAGCGAGCACGGGCATGGTCCGTCCAACCCAACAGTGTGGTGCGCACTATGCTCGTCGCCTTCTCCTTGTTCATGTGCTCGTCCCCGTTTGCCAATAGTCGTCGTGTGAGCTGCGTCGCCTTCTCCCCCTCTCACTGACACCGCTCGTCGCCGGGCGCCGTGGACACGTGTCCACCGGCGGAGCCCGAACACCCCCCCCCCCCCTCTCTCTCTCTTTGCTCGCCTATAAATGGAGCCGCCCCCAGTCTCCTCGAGCACCATCCACCACTCCCACACACCCCACAAGTGCGTAGGAAACTGTAGCCCGGCTGGGCAGGCCGCGGGCTGCCGTCCTCGAGCTCCCCACGATCCCCTTTGGTCATCGTGGTAGCTCCAGCCCCTCCCAGGCCAGGGCGATCCTTCCAGGGCCTCCGCCTCTCTCCGGTGAAGCCATCATGTCCCCTGGAGCCCCTGAAGTTGCCTCTGTTTGCCGTCTTCCTCATCTCCGGTGACCACCGCCCTCTGCCTCCGCTTGCGCGGTCGATTCTGACGTCGTCCGACCACCCCTAGCTACGCTACGGGTACGGGCAGGTGCGCCTCCACCCCCTCTCTCGATCCCTCCCTCTCGTTTTGGCCAAGGAGCCCTCGTCGCCGGCAAGAGCTCCGGCGAAGTCGCGACCCCCCTCTGTTTCCTTCTCCCCTGACTAGCGGGGCCCGCTAGTCAGCCACTCAGTACGCATGTGAAGCGGTACGAGTGGTGGCGGCCTAAGGCTTTACGCCTTCGACGTCACCCCCCCCCCTAGTCTGTTTTAATTAAATTCAAAATCAATCCATTTCCAGAGAGCTTCAAACAGCTATAACTCTTCAACCATAAGTCCAAATGAATTGATTCTTTTTGCATTATGTTCTTTGCAAAGAAACCTAGCAGCTCACCAAAAATGAGATTTTTCTGAGCTATCTAGAATTTCTGGTGATTTTCAGAAGAGTTCTTGATATTTTCTTCTTGTGCTTAAATTTATTTTCAGAGGGTGAGGCTTGTCTTGAGGATCACCAGAAGGCTTGTGAACCTCATCTACACTAAGGCAAGCCACAGCAACATTTTCATGGTGTCATTTAAATATTGATGATTTTCTTACATGAATGAAATGATTAATCCATGCATTTAAATAACTATTATGTTATTTATATTCTGTCAAGTATTTGTTAGTCATTATAATTGATTTACAGAATGTTTGGAACTAGTTTAGTTGGAAAACAAAAGCTAAGGCCTACTTGTGGTAATGATAAAATGATTTGTTATGCATATGAGTAATTACTTAAAGTTATTTTCTTGCACAAATAAAATAGTTAAATTTGCTAGAAAATATTCTGTTAAGTGCTTGTTTAGCCATTTACAGAATGTTTGAACCTAACTTGGTTGGTAAAGAAATTAGGATTTGATTGTGGTGATGATAGTAAATTTTGCTATGCATATGAGAAATTAATTGAAGTTATTTTCTTGCATGAGAAAATAATAATACTTGCTGCAAAATATATTGTTAAAGTGAGAGTTTACCCTGTCCAGGAAAGTAATATAAGTTGTTGATGCTTATGCTTGCTGTGAATATGGTTGACATCTGTCATTTTCATTAATATGTGATGCATGTGTAGTATTGCATTTCATGGCATGCTATGACACCGGTCATTTTCATTTTAAGTTGAACCTGAATATAACTCAACTTGAATATGTCGTTGACTGGGTCATGGTGCCGCTGAATTGAGATTTTCCCCGTGCAACACATTTGCCTTTGTGCGAAGGCCTTGATTCGGTCCATTGACATGCCTCTGGTCGGTGCCTCCAACTAGGGAAGGTTATGGGCATGCTTACCCTGGCCCGGTGAGCAGGCATAACCTTGTGTGCCCGTTATTGAGATTATGGTACCGGGTCCCCGAGTGGGATCGTTTTGGCCACGACGGTGGTCGTTGTGTCTTTGGTAGACACGGGGCCACCCAGGACTAGCCCGTTGGGGATTGGGTCAGAGTGGTCGGGAGAGTGTCATGGCAATGGAAGGGTTTCGTCGGAATGCCGCTGGTCCACCCGAATGGGAGTGTGAGGCCATGGGTTCCGTGGTGTGGGTATAGTGTGCTACCTCTGTAGAGTGTATAATCTATCGATAGCCGAGTCCACATTCACGGACGCCTCGTAGTAGGTCCCACCATGAGTCAACGTTTAATAAACTTGCACACTAAGTCATGAACTTTGCACTGTTAATGATGGCGGAAAGGCCATCGAGATGTTCGAGACCAAATATTGGTCGTGGTTGTGATCGTCGTAAGGATCACGAGTTACTCTGGTCAAGACCACGATGCTGGTTGGTTTGTGTTCCGAGAACGATCACGGTTGGTAAGTCAGTCCATTATTGCATTAATAACTGGTTAATTATCATGATATTGTGTGTCATTCTGATTATGCCTGTTGTGAGCTTGCAAGTACATTCAATGTACTGACCTGGCGTGTCATGCCAGATTTCAGGAAAGTCGCATTGGAAAGGAGCGCTGCTCGAGTCTAGATCGTGTCCACATCGGTGTCCCTGCGCTATGGAGTTTCCGCTATGACTTTGTTCCGCTGCCGTGTAGTTGTTATGATCGAGGCCCCTTTATGTTCACTAAATAATGTACATATTGTTCAGCCGCACCGTGCGTGCTGCTTGGCCTCGACATCTGTTGTAATATAAACTCTGATCCGCTAGCATTAATAAAGTGGTTGTTTTTCTGTACAAAGATGTTGTGTGTTGCCAGAAGACATGGTCTCTGGGATGGCAATGCAGGGTAAACCGGTCGCTCTGAGCCGGGGTGCCACAGCTACCTTCAGTCTATCCCTAATCAACTTAACTTTTTCTTCAAACTCTTTGATCAGATCTGGTCCAAACAACTGACGGTCTCCAAGTTCATCCCACATCAATGGTGTCATGCACCTTCTCCCATACAAAGCTTCGAAAGGTGCCATCTTCAAACTAGCTTGATAACTGTTGTTTTATGAGAACTCCGCGTAAGGTAAATTATCATCCCAACTAGATCCATAATCTAATGCATAAGCTCTCAACATGTCCTCCAGAATCTGATTGACCCTCTCTATCTGTCCATCCGTTTGTGGATGAATGGCTGTACTGAACTCTAGCTGGGTACCCAAAGTCTGGTGCAGCTGGTTCCAAAACATTGAGGTAAATTGTGTTCCTCTAACTGATACGATGGTCCTTGGAACTCCATGCAGACATGCGATTCTGTTCATATATATATTGGCCAACTTCGCACTCATATAGGTGGTTTTCATTGGAATAAAGTGAGCCACCTTGGTCAAATGATCCACTACTACCCAGATAGAATCGTATCCCGATCGGGTCCTGGGTAATCCGGTGATAAAATCCATGCTGAGCTTGTCCCACTTCCATTCGGGTATCGGCATGGGCTGCAGTAATCCTGCTGGCTTCTGATGTTCTGCCTTCACTCTCTGACATACATCACACAAGGCTACATACTCGGCTATATCTTTCTTCATACCAGTCCACCAGAAATGCTCCTTCAAATCCAAATATATCTTGGTTTTTCCGGGGTGTATCGAGTATGGCAAGTCATGAGCTTCCTGAAGTATTAACTTTCTGATCTCTGCATTATTGGGTACGTATACACGATCCTCAAACCATAAGGTTTCGTGCTCATCCTCTTGAAAACCCTTGGCTTTTCCTTTACTCATTTTCTCCTTTATCTCAGCAATTTCTTTGTCATCCTTCTGAGCTTCTCGAATCTTTCCCAATAATGTTGACTGAACCTCCATTGCTGCGACAAAACCTCTTGGAACTATCTCCAAACGAAGTTCCTTGAGATCGTCAACCAACTCCTGCGGTAATACTCCGCTTATGAGGGTATTGACATAACTCTTCCGGCTCAAAGCATCTCCTACGACATTAGCCTTTCCTGGATGATAATGCAGCTTCATATCATAATCCTTTATAAGCTCCAACCATCTCCTATGTCTGAGATTCAGCTCCTTCTGAGTGAAAATCTACTTCAAACTCTTATGATCCGTGTGCACATCACAACGGTTTCCAATGAGAAAATGTCTCCAGGTCTTGAGCGCATGCACTATGGCTGCTAACTCCAAGTCATGCATGGCATGATTCAACTCATGCGGCCGAAGCTGTCGTGAGGCATATGAAACAACTCTTCCGTCCTACATAAGTACTCCTCCAACTCCTAAGCAAGAAGCGTCACAATACACTTGGAAATCCTTGCGTATATCCGGAAGAACCAGCACTGGGTCTGTAACCGAACGTTTCTTCAACTCCTGAAAACTGGCCTCACATTCATCTGTCCATTTAAACTTAGTGTCCTTCTTCAACAACTCCGTCATAAGCTTCGCAATCTTGGAAAAATTCTCAATGAATCTCCGATAATATCCCACGAGTCCAAGAAAATTGCGGATCTCTCCTACTGAGGTGGGCGACAGTGTAACACCCACGATGCGGCTATATCTCCCACGTGTCGAGGCACGACTTAGAGGCATAACCTCATGGTGGTTTTGTCGCAAGAGGGGTAGTCTTCACACAATCCCATGTATTGAATAAGAAATGGATAAAGAGTTGGATTACAATCGCCACTTCACACAAATAACAAGTTAAACATACATCATCCAGAGTACAATCAAGGTCCGACTACGGAACCAAAATAAAAGAAGACAACCCCAAATGCTATATCCCCAATCGTCCCAACTGGGCTCCACTGCTGATCAACATGAAACGAAACATAGTAATGTCCAAGGTCCTCGTCAAACTCCCACTTGAGTTCGGTAACATCACCTGCACTGGTATCCTCGGCACCTGCAACTATTTTGGAAGTATCTGTGAGTCACGAGGACTCAGCAATCTCACACCCGCGAGATCAAGACTATTTAAGCTTATGGGTAGGATGTGGTAATGAGGTGGAGCTGCAGTGAGCGCTAAGCAAATATGGTGGCTAACATACGCAAATGAGAGTAAGATGAGAAGCTATGCAACGGTCGTGAAGCTAGAAGCGATCAAGAAATGATCCTGAAACTACTTACGCACAAACATAAATCCAAAACGGTGTTCACTTCCCGGACTCCGCTGAAAAGAGACCATCACAGCTACACACGCGGTTGATTGATTTTAATTAAGTAAAGTGTCAAGTTCTCTAAAATCGGATATTAACAAATTCCCATCTGCCACACAACCACAGGCACGGCTCTCGGAAGTTTATACCCTGCAGGGGTGTCCCGACTTAGCCCATCACAAGCTCTCACGGTCAACGAAGGATATTCCTTCTCCCAGAAAGACCCGATCAGTCTCGGAATCCCGGTTACAAGACATTTCGACAATGGTAAAACAAGACTAGCAAGACCGCCCAATGTGCCGACAAATCCTGATAGGAGTCGCACGTATCTCGTACTCAGGGCACACCAGATGGGACAAGCTAGGAGTAAAACCAGCCCTTGAGTTTCCCCAAGGTGGCCCCGCAGGCTGCTTGTTTCGGACCAACACTCATAGGAGCACTGGCTCGGGAGGTTAAAATAAAGATGACCCCCGGATCCGTGGAACCCAAGGGAAAAGGCTTAGGTTGTTAGGAAAATGTAAAACCAAGGTTGGGCCTTGCTGGAGGAGTTTTATTCAAAGCGAACTGTCAAGGGGGGCCCATAACCCCAACCGCGTTAGGAACGCAAAATCAAGGAACATAACACCGGTATGATGGAAACTAGGGCGGCAAGAGTGGAACAAAACACCAGGCATAAGGCCGAGCCTTCCACCCTTTACCAAGTATATATATGCATTAAATTAAATAAGAGATAAAGTGATATCCCAACAAGTCCATGTTCCAACATGGAACAAACTTCAACTTCACCTGCAACTAGCAATGATATAAGAGGGGCTGAGCAAAAGCGATAACATAGCCAAACAACGGTTTGCTAGGATGGTTGAAAAAGGTTAGAGGCTATCATTGCAATTTGGGAGGCTTGATAAACAAGTGGTAGGTAGCGCGACATAGCGGTAGAGCGAACAACTAGCAAGCAAATATAGAAGTGATATCGAGGGTATGGTCATCTTGCCTGAGATCCCGCAAGGAAGAAGAACGAGTCCAAGAAGTAGACGACCCAACGTAGTCGAACGAATCCTCACAACTCCAGAATGAAACCTAAGCAACCTAGAAAGAAGGAAGCAACATAGTAAACAACCATCACATAAACATGGCATGATGCACAACCAAGTTGTCGGATTTCGGGTTCCGGCAGACCCTTGAGGTTCGAACACTAGGGTGCGCGCGGAGATCTCTCCCCTACCGATCTGCGTCCAATCTCCTCGCGTGGTTTAATCTAGAAACAATGAACAAAACAAGGGACACGAGGTTTATACTGGTTTGGGCCACCGTTGTGGTGTAATACCCTACTCCAATGTGTGGTGTGGTGGATTGCCTCAGGGGCTGATGATGAACAGTACAAGGGAAGAACAGCCTCGCGAGAGGTGTTCTTGAGCTGGTGCGATGAACTGCTTGGGTGGGTTCAGTCGCCTCTCTCTCTCTCTCTGCTAGGGCTCTACCAGATCTCTAGCTGATGTCTCTCTATGTTTCGATCTCTCCGCTCCCCAGATGTCCCTCTCCCTGTGATGGCTAGCTCTATTTATAGAGGCCCTGGGCCTCTCCCCAAATAATGAGCGGGAAGGGCGCCAACAATTGGCAATTTTGAAGGGGAACATCTAGTACAAGTTATCCTGACCAAAGGTGGTCTTCGGCTGCCAAAAGCAGTGGTGATGACACCGTCCTGGGCTCCTTGGTGACCTCCGTCCTGCCGCTCTGGTGGTCTTGGTCTCGTTGCACCGGAATGGTAACCTTTTCCTGATGCCTTGGCATGTGCTTGCTCCCTTTGCACCAAAGGGGAAACAAGGACACTGCGCAGGCCGGCGCCTGCCTGGTCTCGATCGTCATGGCTTGCGTCACGGGCTCCTCGTGAGGTACCCCTTCCTTGATCTCTCCGCCTCCTCACGAGCCTGCCTGATGAGGCTGCCTCTGAGGAAGCTTCCAATCATCCACCCCGCGAGGCTTGGCCCCTTGCGAGGGTCTTGAGCTTGAGCTAATGAAGATGGGTCGCACTGGGCCCCCACTTGAGCCACACCGCAGGCCGCAGGCAGGCAAGTCTGGGGACCCCCGTTCCCAGAACACCGACAGTAGCCCCCGGGCCCAAGGCGCGCCTGGGATTGGCCTGACGAGGAAGCGAAGGGGTAAGCGCGAAGCGCCGCGGGCCCCAATAGCCTGCGGCCTTGGGCGCCGCGTGGCGGTTGACTGGATGTGGGCGTCTACGCTTCCCCATGACGCCTCGGTGGCCGCACGACTTGACAAGTTCCTGCATGCAGAGAGGCCGGTCATGATTACCTGCGATCGTGGTGCCCGGCGGTTGGCCTCCTCCAACTATAAGTACGGGGCTGCGCGAACCCCTTCAGTCCATCCCTTCCTGCTGCTCCTTTCCTTCTTCTTCCTCGTTTTTGCTTCTCCTTACGCCAATGGCACCAATCCGTTGGTTTTCTGTAGAAGAGAAGGGAAAGGCCCCCCGACAGGGTCCTGGCCCACTTCCGCCGAAGAAACGGCTGGTCCTCTGCCACCGAGACGAGGGTGCTCAGCAGGAGGCACCGAGGCCCTGGTATGAGCGGCCACCGCCTGGGTTTCCGCTACCCTTGCACGCCCGCGTCGTGGGTCCTAGGGGAGAAGGTGTCGAGTGAAATTGACAGTGTCGCCGTCAACGCCAGCGAGTCACGGTGGTGCGCGTCGTCCCTCCTGGAGTCCACGCCGAGCGCTCCTCTCGCGAGCTCGTGCTCCACGCCGCCATGCCTCCAAACTCTTGGATTCGCCTTCCTCCTTCCTTCGCCTTCGAGATGCCGCCGAGCGGGGCTCTGGAGCTCTGGCTGCAGCACGGTGACTGCGGTACCCCCGCGACCGGAGCGGAGGTCGCGGTCGTTGATCCGGGCAAGGTCTTCATGACCCGGGGCTGGGGCGAAATCGCTCGGGTCTGCCTGACGGTAGGTGCCCTCGTAATTCATCTTGAATACGACGGCGCCTCCCTGATGTTCTTCAAGGTCTTCGATGCTGAAGGACGCCGGCTGGAGTGTTGCCCGAGGGAGAGCGGCAGGGGCAACGAACTAGCGAGGACCTGGCCCGCCCATCGGCCCTCCAGCAGCTCCTCAGGAAACAGCGAAGGAGCTGGGGAATCCAGCGGCTCCCCTGAGCTCCTCGCGACTCCGGAGACGAGTGATGACAGCTACGAGCCCCCGAGCTCGCGCCGTGCTCGGAGCGGGGCAGCTGCGTCCAGCCGCCGACGCCACTGATCTGGATGGGGTTGGCGCCGGCGTTGGGCAGCCCACTGTTGATGATAGCGTCCCTTGTGGAGGTGCGGGCGATTAGCGTTCCTTAGGATTAGTACTCTTGTTCCCTGCGAGGAATCGAAGCAACACCCCGTGGGGGCATGTAAGGCGCCTGCCATGTCTTTTGTGAACGTTATATCTTAATATGAATCAATGCGAGGCGCTTGTTCTGTCATGGCTCGGCTCCCCCTTTCTATCCTCACGAGGCCTTGGTGCTCTACACTGACAGGTCCCAGTCCCCAGGCAAGCTTCAGCCGCCGCTGGTATGCCAAGTCACGATGCTGTGGTCAAGGCCAGGAGGTGAGTGGCCCAAGGTCCGGTAAGAGCCCTCGAGTCGCGATGCTCAGGAGGTCCCCTTCAGCGCTCAAGCAGCCCTCGCTGGGCGAGAAAGGAAGGCAACATCGCCACGACAGAGCCGCACTGGGCGAGGGTATGGCGCTACGTTGGTCCAACTCCTGTAAGGGCGTGACTTATCTCTTGAGTCTGGTGTAGTTCCTCGACGAAGCGCCCGGCCCGAGTGGTGGCAGCTGAGGTGCTGCTGGATTAGGTCCTCGCGAGCTTCTTCCTGCTCCCCCGCACTTTCCTTAATGCTCTACGTCCTCAGGTCCCGACCCTCAAGCGAGCTCAGCCGCCGCTGGTATGACAGGTCGTGATGCCGTGGGTCAAGGCCAGGGGGTGAGGGCTGAAGAGCCAGTAGGAGCCCATGAGTCGTGATGCTCAGGCGCCCCCCTTTTAACGTGCAAGCGGTCCGTTCCGGAGAGAGGGAGAGGCAGCTCGCGACGTCCCTAGTGTTGCTCCTGGAGTAGGTCCTGCACACCAATCATAAAGAGAAACAAGACCTGTTGTTACGGTTGCAAGCCAACCTTTGGTCGCTCCGGGGAAGTGATTGGGGCACTGAGGGCCTGGTGAGGTGGCGCCTTGCGGGGTTGCCGCGGCCAGAGCTCGACCACTCAGATTTATCAGCATTGCAGGGACGTACCTGTGCGCAAATGCCGTGCCAGAGCGAGCGGCTCCGTAGGTAGGCGTCAATCAAGCAGGCGATTAAGTCGGGTACGTTAAGCACACAGGAGGAAATTCATCTTAAGTAGACGCGGGAAAAGCAAACGCTGTTGGGCCAGGCCCGAGCAGCTCGGGGATGATGCAGCCCGAGGGGCGCCCCCAGCAAGGTAGGTAAAGAGCATAAGCAAAACGGATATATGCCGCAGGGACGGACCCACGCGACCTGGGAATGATGCGGCCCTGTGGGCGCTCCCAGCTAAAAACGGAACTTAGAAAGATGTCACCTGGTGCCGTTGAAGATGAAGTGATGTTGAAGAAGTGGGCGATGCGCGATGAAGACGTCGGCCCTCACAAGCCCCCAGGCCAAGGGGCCTCGGGAGGCTCCGGGGGCGCAGGCGGGTCTTCGAGGGCCATCTCCATCTCTGCCAGGACCGCACAATGCCTGACCTTCTGAGCCTCCAGAACGCTCCTCAGCAGGCGCTGATGAGCGGCAACCGCATTCAGCAGGCCGAAAGGCATGCGAACGTAGCTATGAGGTGGACCCTCACAACGCCCCACGCGCGAAGGCCAGAGGCGCTCCTGAGACGCGGCTCGGTTAAGCCCTGGCACATCGACGCAGACGCGCAGCCCACCATTCTCGCCTGGATGTGGGGCCATGGTGAGCAAGCAGCGGCTGCCGCGCATGACTCTTGACTCCTGTAGCTCCTGAGTGTTTCTTGCGATGAACTCCTGAGGGTTTGGTCTTCCCTGCCTCGTACCTTCCTGAGGGAAACATGCTTGGAAGCACCCCTCCAAGTGGTGCCCGAGCGCCTCCCTCGCGACCTTGGCAAAGTCGGTGGCTCTCCAAGAAAGAGCCCCCGAGCTCTGCCTGAGGAGGGCGCCAGGCGCGCCTTCCTATGCGAGAGAGGGTGGCGCTCCCTGATTGGGCGCAGATCCTGACGCAACACCTCCGTAGGCGCCTGCCTCCTTATGGCTTGGGCCAGGCGAAACCTTCTTCTTCTTAAGGGTCGCCTCGGGAAGTCTTCCGTTCCTGTGGTCCGGGTCTTCGATTGCTGCGGCTTGGAACGCGCGCTCAAGTGAACACACTGCGTCCCTTTCTTCACAGGATACGGTGATGACTCCACCGCTTCTTGGCATCTTGAGGACATTGTACCCATGGTGAGTCACTGCCATGAACTTGGCCAGGGCTGGGTACCCGAAGATGGTGTTGTATGGCAGACGGATATGGGCGACGTTGAAGTCGATGAGCTCGGTGCGGTAGTTGTCGCGCTGCCCGAAGGTGACTGGAAGGCGAACATGCCCTATTGGAACAGTGGAACCATCAGTGACTCCTGAGAAGGGCTTGGTTGGCTGAAGCTAATCGTACGGCACTTGGAGATTGTCGAACGTCTCGACGGACAGGATGTTGAGTCCTTCTTTGCCGTCAATGAGGGTCCTGGTGACCTGCACGTTGCTGATGACCGGGGAGCAAAGCATCGGGAGGACTCCGGCCGTTGCCGCGCACTTGAGCTGATCCGCTGAGCTGGACGTGATAGTGCACGCAGACCACCTGAGAGGACGCGTGGCCTCAAGCTTGGGAAGGACTACATTCACCTCGCGAGCAAACTGCTTGAAGATGCGCTGTGAGGCTGGGGCCTACGCGCCACCCAAGATGCAAGCGATCGCGCGCGGCTCCTGGAAGCCCCCAGCCCCCTCGTCTTGATGTTGGTCCTCGTTCCTCCTTGGCGGTGGCGGCAGAGGAGGAAGGCCTGCATTGCCGTGCGGGCGATCCTCACGAGGCTAATCTCTCTAGCCTCCCTCGCGAGGCTGGTCCTGCCAGCGATCCTCGCAAGGTCGGTCATGCCACCCTTGGCGAGGGCCACGGTCTTCCCATCGTCCGCCACCTCTTCCTCCTCCTCGGCCATAGCCCTTGTCGTTGCGCTCGGGGCGTCGGCCGACACGCCCATCTCACACAGCCCTGAGCTCTTGACATTCGTTGGTGTTGTGGGTGTGGAGGTCGTGGTACATGCAGTACCGGCTGCCCTTGGATGACTTAGGCTGATCCCTGCCTCGCTTGGTGTCTAGTTCCACTGCAAGCACGGCAGCCCCCTTGCACTTCACGTCCTTGGCCTTGGGCTTCTTCTCTTCTGGGTCGGTAGCCGAGAGTTCGAGGAGGGAAAGGCGCCCTTCCTCAGCCCTAGCGCACTTGGTCGCCAAGTTGAACAGCTCCAGGGATGTGCACAGGTCTTCATGGATTGCTAGCTCCTCCTTCATCTTGATGTCGCGTACGCCATCGGAGAAGGCCAAGATGATGGCTTCTTCAGTCACCTTGGGGATCTTGAGGCGAGCGTTGTTGAAGCGCTGGATGTATTCCTGCAGGGTTTCCCCTTGCTGCTGCTTGATGCGGCGCAGATCGCTCACGGCCGGGGGCCGGTCGCGAGTGCCCTAGAAGTTGGCGATGAAGCGAGTGCGCATATCGTCCCAGGAGGAGATCGTGCCAGGAGCCAGGTTCAGGAGCCAGGTGCGGGCCCTGTCCTTGAGCGCCATGGGGAACCAGTTCGCCATGACCCTTTTGTCTCCATTGGCGGCTTCGGTGCAAAGCTCGTAGAGCTGTAGGAACTCCACGGGGTCCGCTGTGCCATCATAGCGGGGGGGCAGGTTAGGCTTGAACTTGCCTGGCCATGCGACACCGCGTAGCTCGGGGGTGAGGGCACGGCAGCCTGCTGTGGACACCGGTGCCTTTTGCTGGTACTGGGCTTGCTCCTGGGGATTACCGCGCGCCGCCGCTTGGAGCAGCGCGAGGTCTTGGCGTGGAGGTGCAGGGACGCGATCTTGGCGCGCCGGCGCTGGGAGCGCGCGAGCACCTTCTTGGGGGCGAGGGATCTCTTGGCAGCTCCTTTCTTGCTGCGCATGCGCCGGGCGCGGAGGGTCTCGCTCTGGGGCTGCGCACCTTGGAGCCAGGGCGCCTTCTTGGGGAGGAGGTGGTGGAGGTACCTCCTGATCCTCGCCTCCTGCGCGGAATGGAGGGCGAGGCAGCGAGAAGGACGGCAAGGGGGGGCCTGCGGCGCTGACGAGCTCGGTGATGCAGGCGAGCCAGTCCTCGTAGAGGTCGTCGACGGGGCGGTAGTGCAGGAGCTCTCTTGCCAGGAGTAGCGCGGCGTGCGCGTCCGTGGGGGCGCGACGGGCGTGGGACGACGAAGCAGCTGGATTCAGCAACGATGTAGCGGTGCGGCCCTCCCGCCGTACCGAAGGATGCTGGGACGAGGCCTGCTGCTCGTTCCCCGCCGGGCCAGTGGTGGCGTTGGCGGAAGGTGACGAGGAACGACAAGGGCGACCGCCAACAGGCGCCGTCTGGGCGATGCGGGTGGCGAGAGCAGCCTGGCGCTCGGCACGAGCCCGACGAGCGTCAGCCATGGACACGACGGAAGATCACATGCGAACAGCGGAAGAAAGATTCTGGCGCACCCCTACCTGGCGCGCCAAAGGTCGGATTTCGGGTTCCGGCAGACCCTTGAGGTTCGAACACTGGGGTGCGCGCGGAGATCTCTCCCCTACCGATCTGCGTCCAATCTCCTCGCATGGTTTAAGCTGGAAACAACGAACAAAACAAGGGACACGAGGTTTATACTGGTTCGGGCCATCGTTGTGGTGTAATACCTTACTCCAGTGTGTGGTGTGGTGGATTGCCTCAGGGGCTGATGATGAACAGTACAAGGGAAGAACAGCCTCGCGAGAGGTGTTCTTGAGCTGGTGCGATGAACTGCTTGGGTGGGTTCAGTTGCCTCTCTCTCTCTGCTAGGGCTCTACCAGATCTCTAGCTGATGTCTCTCTATGTTTCGATCTCTCCGCTCTCCAGATGTCCCTCTCCCTGTGATGGCTAGCTCTATTTATAGAGGCCCTCGGCCTCTCCCCAAATAATGAGCAGGAAGGGCACCAACAATTGGCCATTTTGAAGGAGAACATCTAGTACAAGTTATGCTGACCAAAGGTGGTCTTCGGCTGCCAAAAGCACTGGTGATGACGCTGTCCTAGGCTCCACGGTGACCTCCGTCCTGCTGCTCTGCTGGTCTTGGTCTCGTTGCACCGGAATGGTAACCTTTGCCTGATGCCTTGGCCTGTGCTTGCCCCCTTTGCACCAAAAGGGAAACAAGGACACTGCACAGGCCGGCGCCCGCCTGGTCTCGATCGTCATGGCTTGTGTCACAGGCTCCTCATGAGGTACCCCTGCCTTGATCTCTCCGCCTCCTCACGAGCCTGCCTGATGAGGCTGCCTCTGAGGAAGCTTCCGGTCATCCGCCCCGCGAGGCTTGGCCCCTCGCGAGGGTCTTGAGCTTGAGTTGATGAAGATGGGCCGCGCTGGGCCCCCACTTGAGCCACGCCGCAGGCCGCAGGCAGGCAAGTCTGGGGACCCCCGCTCCCAGAACGCCGACACAAGTATGATGCATGTACGAATTAATGAAACATGGCATGGCAAAGTGCACAAACAAAACTACAAGTTAAGTGGAGCTCAATATGCAACGAGTTGCATATTGATGAAACACCACATGACTTATTTAGTTCTCTCCCATTTATGTACTCAACAATATTCAATGTTATTAAACATGGCAAGAGGTGAAGCATAAGTAAACTAACTATCTAGTCAAGTTTAAATGAGGCCGGAGATAACAAACAACGATTTCGAAAAATGCTCATGTGCATATTTTTGATTTGATATTGTTCTGCCCTGAACCATATTTTAGAGTTGTTAAACATGCAAAGTAGTGCTACCATGTTAATCTATGCATTTTCTACCCCATTTACATATAAAGTTTATTAAATTCGGAGCTACGGTTAATTAGTTATGAAATAAAGCATTTTAACAAGTCATTACGCAAAATAAATGCAAACAACATTTTTAAACATTTTAAACATGGTTGAAAGTTGCATGATATGAAACTAGATGAAATTCTAAGAATTTTACATATATAGATCATTTTAATCCGATGCACGGTTATTTAGTTATTAACAATTTGAAACAAGGGCATTTTTTGTAATTATGCATGCACAGGAAAAATGATAAATTCGCAGAACGAAAAAAAAAACATCTATGGGCCGAATCTGCTGGAACTGGGCCTGAACAGAGCACTAGGCGGGTGGGCTGCTCACCGGCTCGGCCCAGGTCGGTGGAGGTGGCTGCAGGCCTGGCGACTCGGGCTGACGAAGTGGGCGGCTGGGCCTTGGGTGGATCGACCGAGGAGGTAGACGGGGCGTGGTGCGGGTCAACGGGGATGAGCGGGCGAGCTGTTGCTGCTCGTTCTCTGCTCGACAGGGGCAGAATGACGGCGCTGAAGGTCAATGGCGGGGCGGCAGCGGGACTTGGCGCAGCGACAGCGAACTGGAGGGGCACCGTCCTTGCCAGGAACCGATGAAGACGACGGCGAAAGGGACTTCGGCAGGTGACGGCGCAGCTTGGCGCAGTCGCTGGAGATGGGCTGGCTCGAGCATCAGGTCTCGGGTGGCGTGTGCAGGGTCGGTGTGCTCGTGCACAGACTGAGGAGGCAGGCATGGCGGATGGAGCTTCTACTCCGGCGACGCTGTGATGCAAGGAACGGAGGGAGGCGTTGATCCGGGTGCTGGACTTGGCGAAGGCATGGCCAACGCGAGGCACGGGCGAGTGGGTACCTCGTCCTCTGCTCGTCAGGAAGCAGAGCAGCGGCGGCGTCTTGGCGCAGCTCCACGTCGGCGCCGGGGACGGGGAAACGGGCGGAGGAAGGGGCGGATCCGCGACGGTGGAGGTTGGACTTGGACGGGGGCGGAGCAGCGACGGGGATCTCCGGTGGCGGCGGAGCTTGGCAAGGTGGCGACCGAGGCAACGAACTGGAGGAGGTGCTCGGGTGGCTCGGCGGCTTGGCATCCATGGCGACTTCCTGTTCGTCCTGAAGAGAGAGGGATCGCGATGTGAGGGAGAGAGAAGAGCGAGGGGAAGGGAGGAAGGGCGGCGCGGGGATCATCTGCTGGTGGTGCTCAACGACGGAGGGAGCTCCGGTGCTGCGGCGGCTTGCTGCGCGTGAAGGAATGGCGAGGACGAAGGGGATCGAGCGTAGAGGCGCAAGAGGGGGAGCTCGGGCACTGTGCTACTGCTCTGGATCGAGAGGAGGGGATCTAGGGTGTGGGTGGTTGGCTCGGGTGAGATCCCGAGGGAGATTTGCTGGAGTGGCGGCGGTGAGGACAAACCTCCTCGAATTTAGGGTTTTGCTTAGGGGTCGGTCTAGTATATATAACAAAAGAATTTTAGGAAGGGGTTAGAATGACCCTCCGATCGTAATCGGACGGCTGAGAAAATATAGGTTAGGAAGTCCAATTAAGAAAATGGAGATGTTTTATAGATGTTTGGGGATGATCTGGACCCATCGGTAATGACTGCTCGGGTCGGGTTCGGGACAACTCTTGGACGCGGACGAGGGGTCTGAACACTGTGCAAGGAGGGTCAGGTGGTTAGGAGGGGGTTTTGGACCGTGTGATCGCCATCGGATGGCTCCGGACGCGAGGAGGAGTAGGTTGGGCCTAGTGGGTGGTAGAGAGTGGGTTGGGCTGAGAAGAGAGAGGAGGAATGCAACCCAGCAACCGTTTCCGGAGCCCGGAAACGTCCGACGAAAGACGGGCTATAATGTCGTTATATGTTTAACGGTTGGGCTATCAAACAAGCTCCGAATGCGACGAAAGTTGACAGGCGGTCTATCTACACTATACTAAGACCGCACGCAAACTTCCGTCCCATTCCGAAAACATTTTCCAGCCACTTATAAAATAATATTTCGGAGGTGCCGCGGGCGCGTACAAGTGTGTCTGGGCTCAGAACGGACAACGGAATGAACGGGGAACCCGGACGGATGCAAGTTTATGAAAACATAATGATGCAATGCACATGATGACATGGCGAAAAGCAACATGCAAGGAGAAAGACATGGCAACGACGGTGAATAACTGGAAGACACCTCGCACAACGGTCTCGGGGCGTTACAGACAGCCAATCAGTGACTAACGGAACCTTGGTAGGGTCTACTGCTATACCCTCTCCTGATATAACATGCCCAAGAAATCCAACTTCCTTCAACCAAAACTCACATTTGCTGAACTTTGCATATAGCTGATGTTCCCTGAGCTTCTCGAGAACTAAACGCAAATGCTCCTTGTGCTCCTCTTCATTCTTCGAGTATACCAAAATATCATCAATGAATACCACAACAAACTTGTCCAAAAACTCCATGAACACTTTATTCATCATACTCATGAAATAGGCAGGGGCATTTGTCAATCCAAATGACATAACTGTGTACTCATATAGCCCGTACCTTGTGGTGAAAGCTGTCTTTGGTATATCTTGTTCTCGGATCTTCAACTGGTGGTATCCTGATCGCAGATCAATCTTGGAAAATACTTTAGCTCCTTGCAGTTGGCCAAACAAACCGTTGATCATCGGTAGTGGGTACTTGTTCTTGATCGTTACTTCATTCAATGCACAGTAATCAACAACCATTCTCAAAGATCCATCCTTCTTCTCAACCAGGAGCACTGGGGCTCCCCATGGTGACGAACTTCGTTGAATGTAACCTTTCTCCAATAACTCCTTAATCTGCTTCTTAATTTCCTCCAGATCATTTGCGGGCATCCGGTATGGTCTCTTTGATATCAGTCCGGTGCCTGGCAATAGCTCTATCAAAAACTCAATGTCTCGATCCGGCGGCATGCCTGGTAGTTCCTCTGGAAATACATCCGGGTAATCCTTCACTACAAGCACTTTCTCATGAACAACTCTTGAGAGGGAATTCACTTGGGTCCTCTTCGACGCATGCCGTGACACATACTTGATCCTTTTTCCCTTTGGGGTGGTGAGTAAAATTGACTTACTAGCGCAATCGATATTTCCTCCATACATGGATAGCTAATCCATGCCTAATATCACATACAATCCCTGTGACTCTAGAATTATAAGGTCTGAGGGGAAAACATGCCTACCTATGGTCAATGGCATCTAAAAACATCCTTGGCTTGCCATATACTCCGCTCCTGGCAAGCTTACTAACATAGGTGTCTTAAGAACTTTGGTGGGCAACTTATACTTATCCACAAACCCCCTCGAAATGTATGAATCGATGCACCAGTATCAAAAAGAACGATTGCCGTATATGACTTAACCAAAAACTTACCTATAACTGCATCTAGCTGCTCTTCAACCTCCTCCACGCTAACGTGGTTCACCTGTTGTAACACCCCGGATGTAACTTTCCCAATTTGTACTCCAACTCTTGCTGTTTCCGGCGTTTAAGTTATTATATTTTCTCGGGTTCGGGTCTTTGTCTCCGTGTGTTGTTGTCGTTGTCATACATCTCATATCATGTCATCATGTGCATTGCATTTGCATACGTGTTCATCTCATGCATTCGAGCATTTTCCCCGTTATCCGTTTTGCATTCCGGCGCTTCGTTCTCCTCCGGTGGCCATTTCTACCTTTCTTTCGTGTGTGGGGATTAAACATTTCCGGATTGGACCGAGACTTGCCAAGCGGCCTTGGTTTACTACCGGTAGACCGCCTGTCAAGTTTCGTATCATTTGGACTTCGTTTGATACTCCAACGGTTAACCGAGGGACCGAAAAGGCTTTGTGTGTGCAACACCCCTCCAATTTGGCCCAAAACCCACCTAAACCCTCTCCATCATCTAGAGCGTTCGATCACGATCGCGTGGCGAAAACCGCACCTCATTTGGACTCTCCTAGCTCCTCCTATGCCTATTTATAGACCCCTTCCCCGAAATCCGGATCTCCTTCGTCTCCAAACCCTAAAAATCATCTCTCTCCGCGCCGGACGTGTCCGTCCGCCGCCGGACACGCCGCGCCACCGCCCGTGGCCACTGGAAGGGCGACACGTGGCGCCGCCAGCGCTCCCACCACCGCGGCCCGTCCGGCCCGCGGGAGGACCTCCGGGCCCGGTCGCCGCCTCCCCGCTCCCTCGCCCCGCCTCCTCGCGCCCGGCCCCGCCCGGCCAGCGCGCGCCGCCGCCCCGCCGCCGCCGCATCGCATGCCGCCGCCCCGCCGCAGCCGCATCGCCGCCGCGCCGCCCCGCGCAGCTCGCCCGCGCCGCCCGAGGTCCCCGCCGGCCGCCACCGCCATCTCCGCCGCCAGATCCGGCCAGGAGTGGCCGGATCTTCCTCTCCCTCACCTCGCCGCCGCTTCTTCGAGCTCGCCGGAGCCGCCGCCACCTCACCGGATTTCTGCCTCGTTTTGCGTGCCGGGTCAAACCCTAGATCCGGAGGTGTTTTTTCTTCTAAGTCCCAAAATTTCATATCCAAGTGCCCATGTTCATAGCCTTGTAACTTTGCATCCGTAGCTCCGATTCATGCATATAGCATATCAAAATGTTCATCTCAGAGAGTACATAATTTTATTCCATTGCATCATTTTCATTTGAGTTCATCTTGATGCCCGAAATGCTGTTAGCAGAGGGCTACTTGAGATAATTGTCAGATCTGCTACTCCATTTAGGCTTTTTGTCATTTTTGCCATGATTAATGTGTGCATGATATGCCCATGAGTTCTACATATGTTTTGTTAAGGGTTTTGTCATCTTCCCATAGGTGCAACCCATGTATTTTTGTGATGTGTGTGGTGACTAGTACAAGCTTGCAAAGTGGTGCACTTGGTAATTCTGTTTTCGGGGACTTAGCAATTCCACTAAGTCCTTGAGTTGTTTATTTCATATTGCCATATGTTCATGTGGTTTCCTAGCGATCCGTGCCTCTTTTGAGAATGATCAGTAAGGATGTTTTGTTAATCTTGTAGTTCTCTATCCATCCATATCTTTGTTTTCAATTATGGAGTACCCTAACTTGAGTCAATTGAGCTCTACTTTTGCTACTTTGTGAATCTGGGCAGATTGTCAACTTGTTTGCAATTTTGCCGATGTTGTTGTAGTTGATCCGTGCATGCTATGCTATTATTCTTGCCATGTCTAGCTTGTATTTTGTATGTTCTTGATAGATGTATGCTTGGCTTATCATGACTTGCTCCGTGTTGAGTGCATCGAGCTTGTAAACATGCCTACTTGAGATCTGTTTCAGCATGTGCCAGTTTTTCACTAAGTCTGTGATCTGATTATGTTTTTGCCATGTTCACATGCTTGCAATTGTATTTTCTGGTCCTTTTTGGCTCAAGGTCACTAAGGGACTTTTGTTAAGCTCTTTGAGTAGCACCATGCCATGCTTTACTTTTCCATGTTCAGGTCCTGTAGCATGTAGTTTTGTGGTTCCGAAGTGTGCTACCTGAACTGAAATTTCCAGACAAGTATTAATTTCACTAAGTCTGAAACCTGTTTGCCATATGCATTTTTGCCATGCTCGTTTGAACCTGTTAGTGGATGAATTGGGCGTAGCTCAGTGCTAGACTTTTGTTAAGCTTATTGTATGCATATCTTCCATGTATTTTTTTGCCATGTTTGGGTGCTGTAGCATGTTCATCTCGTTGCATTTAGATGGCTACTTGCTGTAAATCGCAGACCGGTGTCATATTTGAATCGCTTGCCATTTCCAAACCGTAACTCCGATTCCGGTGATCTTTATATCGTTTTCAAGCGATTTCATCTCATCTTTCCAGTGGCACACTTGGATTCCCAAGATGAGGCCAGGTTCATGCATTCCCTATCATATCATGCATATGCATTCCGCATCGCATCCCGCATAGCATATCATCATTGCATCATTTTGTTTGATCCTTGCACGTGGTTGATTGTGTCCTTGTTGCTTGTTTGTCTTGTTTTGGTAGAGCCGGGATACGAGTTCACTAACGAGGAGCCCGTTGAGTTTGCTTTCGAGGATCCAGTCAACTCTGACAACTGTGCAGGCAAGATGATCATACCCTCAAAATCACTAATATCTTTGCTATGCTAGATTGCTCGCTCTTTTGCTATGCCAATGCTACGATGCCTACCACTTGCTTTCAAGCCTCCCAAATTGCCATGTCAAACATCTAACCCACCTTGTCCTAGCAAACCGTTGATTGGCTATGTTACCGCTTTGCTCAGCCCCTCTTATAGCGTTGCTAGTTGCAGGTGAAGATTGGAGGTTGTTCCTTGTTGGAACATTTATTTATTTGTTGGGATATCATTATATTGCTATGTTATCTTAATGCATCTATATACTTGGTAAAGGGTGGAAGGCTCGGCCTCTCGCCTAGTGTTTTGTTCCACTCTTGCCGCCCTAGTTTCCGTCATATCGGTGTTATGTTCCCGGATTTTGCGTTCCTTACGCGGTTGGGTTATAATGGGAACCCCTTGATATTTCGCCTTGATTAAAGCTTTTCCAGCAATGCCCAACCTTGGTTTTACCATTTGCCACCTAGCCTCTTTTTCCCTTGGGTTTCCGGAGCCCGAGGGTCATCTTATTTAAACCCCCCCCCCCGGGCCAGTGCTCCTCTGAGTGTTGGTCCGAACTAAGCTGCCTGCGGGGCCACCTCGGGGAAACTTGAGGGTTGGTTTTACTCGTAGCTAGTCTCATTTGAGTGTGCCCTGAGAACGAGATATGTGCAGCTCCTATCGGGATTTGTCGGCACATTCGGGCGGTGTTGCTGGTCTTGTTTTAACCTGTCGAAGTGTCTTGAAGAACCGAGATACCGAGCCTGATCGGAACGTCTTGGGAGGAGGTCTATTCCTTAGTTGACCGTGAGAGCTTGTCATGGGCTAAGTTGGGACTCCCCTGCAGGGATTTGAACTTTCGAAAGTCATGCCCGCGGTTATGGGCAGATGGGAATTTGTTAATGTCCGGTTGTAGATAACTTGAACCTTAACTTAATTAAAACGAATCAATTGAGTGTGTTACCGTGATGGCCTCTTCTCGGCGGAGTCCGGGAAGTGGACACGGTGTTGGAGTAATGTTTGCGCAGGTTGCTCTCTAGTTTCTCGCTCGCGCTTTGCCTCCTCTTCTCGCTCTCTTTTGCGAATAGGATAGCCACCATATTTGCTAGTCGCTTGCTGCAGCTCCACACATATTTCTACCTTGCCTTACCTATAATCTTAAATAGTCTTGATCGCGAGGGTGCGAGATTGTTGAGTCCCTGTGGCTCACAGATTACTATTACACCAGATGCAGGGCCTGATGATTCCGCTCCAGGAGACGCGCTTGAGCTCAAGTGGGAGTTCGACGAAGACTCTCAATGATACTATGTTTCCTTTCCTGATGATCAGTAGTGGTGCCCAGTTGGGGGTGATCGGGACCGTGTCGCATGTCGGGTTATCTTTTATTTTGGCGCCGTAGTCGGGCCATGAGTGTTTGGATGATGTAATGTTAATTATGTACTTGATTGACGTGGCGAGTGTAAGCCAACTATGTTATCTCCCCTTTTATTATCTATATTACATGGGTTGTTGTGAAGATTGCCTAACTTGCGACATATGCCTTCAATGCGATTATGTCTCTAAGTCGTGCCTCGACACGTGGGAGCTATAGTCGCATCGAGGGTGTTATACCTGTCCCTTGTTGAAAGGGTTGGGCTTCTTCCCAGAGCTTCCATTTCCGTTGCCATTCTTCAACTCAAAACAATCATTGGCGTAGTGCCCAGTCTTCCCGCACTTGTAACAGGTGACATGACGCAGATCCTTTTTAGCGGGTGTTGTTGGGTTGGAACGGTTCAGGTTGCTGCTTGCTCCATTCTCATTTCCATTATTGGAGCCACCATGATTATGCGAACTTCCTCCATTGTGGGTGTGGCCTCCATGGTTATGGGTATATCCTCCCGAGTTCGGGGTAAAACGAGGCTTCTGCGATGCTCCATAATTATACTTCCCTTGTCCATATTTCCTTTTGCGGCTCTCTATCTGCTGCTGCTTCCCTTCAATCATAAGAGCCCTGTCTACCAACTCCTGGTAATTTGTGAATGTTGCCACCATCAACTGCATACTCAGCTCATCATTCAACCCATCCATAAACTTCTCCTGCTTTGCAGCATCTGTGGCCACATCATCCGGGGCATGACGAGCTAGCTTACTGAACTCATCCACGTACTGCCCCACAGTACGGTTTCCCTGGCGTAAGTTGCGAAACTCGTGCTGCTTCAAGAACCAGATACTCAAGATGTCCATAACCGGGGACACGGCTAACCATGATTAGTTTGTACACTCTACAGAGGTTTGTGCACTTTTCCCCACAAGACTCGATCTCCTCCATTGTATTTCTCGCACTACATGGTGTTTGAGAAACGGATGACCGAGACACACTCTTTCCGAAGAGGTCCCTTTAACCGACAGATAGGCCGGTACACCTACAATCCCCTACATCTGCTAGGCCATCATGGAAAGGTTTCCCACAACTTATTCAACTATGCCAGAGCCCATAATGGCTTTTGGCTGCACACGGAAGTTTCTAGCATGAATGATCTTATGATCCCTTTGAGCCTAGGTGGCGAACCATAGGATGATCACATGGATTCCTCGGGATCTCCTTGGACAACACTGGATTCCCCAGGTGCCCACAAACAATCCACCCAGATGTGTGTTAAAGTATCCACCTTAGATAAACCCTTAGTTCATAATAATACTCACAACTGTCATGAATCTCTCAAACCAATCCACATCTACGAGCATAGCATAGCAGTATAAGCATAACGTAGTAACTCCCTGGGTTTAAATAAAGGACAATAGGTTCTACCTCATCAACTACTTCCCAAAACCCACATGTTATCAAATCCTAACCATGCAGTATTTGAGGGTTGAAACTAATGCATAAAAACTGGGTAATAAAGGGATATGATCAAAGTGTTACTTGCCTTGCTGACGATCTGCAAACCCTAGAGATTCGTAGTAGCACGCTTCGCACTCCAGAAATTCTATCGCAAGGAAACAATAGCATACATAAGAACTCAAGCATAGATGCAAGGGTAAAACTAAGATAAGAAAGTCCAAACTAAAAGTTCAACTAAAGTGCTTCGATTTGCAAAAAGAATCAATCAAATCGGAGCTACGAAACTCAAACTACCATCAAAAGAAGTTTGAATTCAAATCTACTTGAAACCAAATTTTAAATTGTCAAAATCATGTTCAAGTTGGTTAACTGGAAAGAGGGGTTCGAGACGAAGATTTTGGCATTGACTTCACTGGATTTGGATGAGCGGTTAAAAAGTTGCGAGGGATTTAAGATCAAGGGCTAATCTGGGATAAAAATAATCATGGATAGGTCCCTGGCCAAAAATAAAATAAAAAGAAAAGGCTAATGAACGTTGTTAACAGAGACGAACGAACGAACGCATTCGCGAACAGATTCGTTCGAGCGAACGTTCGCTAAATAGCAGAACCGAAGAAAACCGAGAAAACCCTAACTCTAAAATAAAACCGATCTAAAGCGAAAACCGAAAAAAAAACGGGGTGGTTTTTACCGGTTAACCGGGGAAAGTCTCCGGCGGCAATGATGGAGGGATCTGGCGAGACGGAAAGGCGGGGCGGCGTGCGGCGGCGCTCTAGAGCGGCGGCGGCGACGCGGGCGGCGGCGGCGGCGACGCGAGCGGCGGCGGCGGTAGCTGCAGCAGTGGCGGGCGGCAGGCGCGGCGGCGGCGGCAGCGAAGCTCCGCGACGGAGGCGGGGTGTTGCAGCTGCTACCGCTTGGGGCAGCGACGGCGTCTTGGGGTGAAGAGGGGGCCGGGGCGGGGTATTTAAAGAGGGGGTCGGCCGGCTTGGGGAGGGGGCAAGGCGGCGGGGAGGCGGAGTCCGCCTCGGACTCGGCCGGCGGCGGCTGCAGCTGCGGCCGGACTCCTCCGCTCGGGAGGAAGGCGGCGGCGCGGACTGGGCCGGCTAGGCCTTCGGCCCGGTCGGTCTGAAACGTTTTTTTATTTTTAAAATAAATTCCGTCGAAGAAAAATCCTAATAAAATATAAAAAAATCTAAAAATGGCAAAAACAATTTTCACCGTCTAAATAAAATATTTAAAACAAAGTGAACATTTTTCTGGCCTAATAATGCAATTTTGAAAAATGCATATTTTTTCTAATTCAAATAAAATAGCAATAAAATCCCAAATTAAATATTTATTTGATTTTAAAAAAATTCTCCAATATTCCTCTCTTTTTGAAGAAGTCATATTATCTTCTCTCTTTTATTTTAATATAAGAAATATTTTTGGAGGGATAAATTATTAAAATCAAAATGATTCTCTTTTCAAATTTGAAAAAATTCAAATATGAAAATAAATGAAATCCTCAACTCTCTCCTTGGGTCATTGAGTTGCTTAGGATTTATAGGATCACAATCCAAAATGCAAATAAAAATATGATATGCATATGATAACCTATGTATAACATCCAAATTGAAAATTAGGATGTTACAATTATTGCCTCTAGGGCATATTTCTTCAGCATAGAGTTCTAGGTGAAAGTTCAACTTAACAGTCTCCACTACAGTACCCGTATATAAAACGGTGTTTTGGAACCAAAGGCAAATTTTGTGTGCCTCTGAGATCTAGTGGGGGATTGCTAGAATTTAGTCTATTTTGGGACAGCCCGATAGTAATTTCAGAAATTCCTAATAAATCCTAGAGGCCCACTTAGCCCATTCGTGTAAGGCAAGTGGTGCTACTGAAGTTTAGTCCCACATTGCTAGTTTGGTAGGAGTTGGACCTCCTTATAAGGGAGGTTGTTTCCCCACATGTATGAGCATGAGTACAAGAGGGTCATTCATGCGCACTCCTCCTCCTCTGCCCGTCTCGCCACGCCTTGCCTCATCATGACGTGTCGCGTCGCGCCGCGTCGTGCCGCAGGAATGAGCAGAGCCGATGTCTGAATTTTTGCAACGCATGACAGGTATACGAATGGTCACATGAACGGCGCACCTCTTAGGCTGCAGGCTATTCGCTCCATCTCCCTCTTTTGCTTCACCTCCCGTCGCAGCCTATTTGCCCCCTTCTCATGTGCCTATAAAAGAGAGGTTGCTCCTCTCCATAGAGACACACAAGAACATCATCTTCCTCTCGCCACCGAGTTCCAACCTCTCTGAGCTACTAAAAGGTTATTCCCCATCCCGGCTTGCGGCGTGCACCACAAGTCGGGACAGTAGGCCTCCGAAACCCCACCTCTTTGAGTCCTATACGGGAGAAGGAGTTGGGGGACGTAGCAGAAATTCAAAATTTTCCTACGTGTCACCAAGATCTATCTATGGAGAGACCAGCAACGAGGGGAAGGAGAGTGCATCTACATACCCTTGTAGATCGCTAAGCGGAAGCGTTCAAGAGAACGGGGTTGATGGAGTCGTACTCGTCGTGATCCAAATCACCAATGATCCTAGTGCCGAACGGACGGCACCTCCGCGTTCAACACACGTACAGCCCGGTGACGTCTCCCATGCGTTGATCCAGCAAGGAGAGAGGGAGAGGTTGAGGAAGACTCCATCCAGCAGCAGCACAACGGCATGGTGGTGATGGAGGAGCATGGCAATCCTGCAGGGCTTCGCCAAGCACCACAGGAGATATGAGGAGAAAGAGAGGGGGGGCTGCACCAACAGGGAGAGATCAAATCATGTGTTGGGCAGCCCCTAGGCCTCACTATTTATAGGAGGAGGGGAGGAGGGTGCGCCCCCTCTAGGGTTCCCACCCCTAGGGGGGCGGCAGCCCTAGATGGGAAAGGGGAGGCGGCCAAGGGGAGGAATCCCTCCTCCCCAAGGCACCTAGGAGGTGCCTTCCCCTCCTAGGACTCTTCCTTTTAGGGTTTCCCCACCCTAGGCGCATGGGCCCTAGGGGGAAGTGGCGCCCCAGCCCACTTTGGGCTGGATCCCTTCCCACTTCAGCCCATGGGGCCCTCCGGGATAGGTGGCCCCACCCGGTGGACCCCCGGGACCCTTCCGGTGGTCCCGGTACAATACCGATGACCCCGAAACTTGTCCCGATGGCCGAAATAGGACTTCCTATATATAAATCTTTACCTCCGGACCATTCCGGAACTCCTCGTGACATCCGGGATCTCATCCGGGACTCCGAACAACATTCGGTAACCACATACAAACTTCCTTTATAACCCTAGCGTCATCGAACCTTAAGTGTGTAGACCCTACGGGTTCGGGAGACATGCAGACATGACCGAGACGTTCTCCGGTCAATAACCAACAGCGGGATCTGGATACCCATGTTGGCTCCCACATGTTCCACGATGATCTCATCGGATGAACCACGATGTCAAGGACTTAATCAATCCCGTATACAATTCCCTTTGTCTAGCGGTACGATACTTGCCCGAGATTCGATCGTCGGTATCCCGATACCTTGTTCAATCTCGTTACCGGCAAGTCTCTTTTACTCGTTCCGTAACACATCATCCCGTGATCAACTCCTTGATCACATTGTGCACATTATGATGATGTCCTACCGAGTGGTCCCAGAGATACCTCTCCGTCACACGAAGTGACAAATCCCAGTCTCGATTCGTGCCAACCCAACAGACACTTTCGGAGATACCTGTAGTGTACCTTTATAGCCACCCAGTTACGTTGTGACGTTTGGCACACCCAAAGCATTCCTATGGTATCCGGGAGTTGCACAATCTCATGGTCTAAGGAAATGATACTTGACATTAGAAAAGCTTTAGCATACGAACTACACGATCTTGTGCTATGCTTAGGATTGGGTCTTGTCCATCACATCATTCTCCTAATGATGTGATACCGTTATCAACGACATCCAATGTCCATGGTCAGGAAACCGTAACCATCTATTGATCAACGAGCTAGTCAACTAGAGGCTTACTAGGGACATGGTGTTGTCTATGTATCCACACATGTATCTGAGTTTCCTATCAATACGATTCTAGCATGGATAATAAATGATTATCATGAACAAGGAAATATAATAATAATCAATTTATTATTGCCTCTAGGGCATATTTCCAACAGTCTCCCACTTGCACTAGAGTCAATAATCTAGTTCACATCGCCATGTGATTAACACTCAAGGTCACATCCCCATGTGACTAACACCCAAAGAGTTCTGGGTTTGATCATGTTATGCTTGTGAGAGAGGTTATAGTCAACGGGTCTGAACCTTTCAGATCCGTGTGTGCTTTACAAATCTCTATGTCATCTCCTAGATGTAGCTACCACGTTCTATTTGGAGCTATTCCAAATAACTGTTCTACTTGGAGCTATTCTAAATTGTTGCTCCATTATACGTATCCGGCATCTCTACTCAGAGCTATCCGGATAGGTGTTAAGCTTGCATTGACGTAACTCTTTACGTCGAACTCTTTATCACCTCCATAATCGAGAAAATTCCTTAGTCCACTAGTTACTAAGGATAACTTTGACCGCTGTCCTGTGATCCATTCTTGGATCACTCTTGTACCCCTTGACTAACTCATGGCAAGGCACACTTCAGGTGCGGTACATAGCATAGCATACTGTAGAGAGCCTATGATAAAAGCATAGGGGACGACCTTTGTCCTTTCTCTTTCTTCTGCCGTGGTCGAGCTTTAACTTCATACCTTACAACTCAGGCAAGAACTCCTTCTTTGACTGATCCATCTTGAACACCTTCAAGATCATGTCAAGGTATGTGCTCATTTGAAAATACCATTAAGCGTTTTGATCTATCCTTATAGATCTTGATGCTCAATGTTCAAGTAGCTTAATCCAGGCTTTCCATTGAAAAACACTTTCCAAATAACCTTATATGCTATCCAGAAATTCTACGTCATTTCTGATCAACAATATGTCAACAACATACATTCATCAGAAATTCTATAGTGCTCCCACTCACTTCTTTGGAAATACAAGTTTCTCATAAACTTTGTATACACCCAAAATCTTTGATCATCTCATCAAAGCATACATTCCAACTCCGAGATGCTTACTCCAGTCCTCAGAAGGATTGCTGGAGCTTTGCATACTTATTAGCATCTTTCAGGATTGACAAAACCTTCCGGTTTGTATCACATACAACCTTTCCTCAAAAAAAAACGTCGAGGAAACAATGTTTTGACATCCTATCTGCAAGATTTCATAAATAATGCAGTAATCGCTAATATAATTCCAACAGACTCTTAGCATCGCTACGAGTGAGAAAGTCTCATCGTAGTCAACTCCTTGAACTTGTCGGAAAACATCTTAACGACAAGTCGAGCTTTCTTAATGGTGACATTTACCATCATTGTCTGTCTTCCTTTTAAAATCCATCTGCACTCAACAGCCTTACGACCATCAAGTAGTTCTTCCAAAGTCTACACTTTGTTTTCATACATGGATCCTCTCTCAGATTTTATGGCCTCGAGCCATTTATCGGAATCCGGGCCCACCATCGCTTCTCCATAGCTCGTAGGTTCATTGTTGTCTAGCAACATGACTTCCAAGACAGGATTACGTACCACTCTGAAGTAGTACGCATCCTTGTCATCCCACGAGGTTTGGTAGTGACTTGATCTGAAGTTTCATGATCACTATCATAAGCTTCCACTTCAATTGGTGTAGGTGCCACAGGAACAACTCTTTGTGCCCTGCTATACACTAGTTTAAGTGACGGTTCAATAACCTCATCAAGTCTTCACCATCCTCCCACTCAATTCTTTCGAGAGAAACTTTTCCTCGAGAAAGGACCCGATTCTAGAAACAATCCCTTATTGCTTTCGGATCTGAGACAGGAGGTATACCCAACTGTTTGGGGTGTCCTATGAAGATGCATTTATCCGCTTTGGGTTCGAGCTTATCAGCCTGAAACTTTTCCACATAAGCGTCGCAGCCCCAAACTTTTAAGAAATGACAGCTTAGGTTTCTCTAAACCATAGTTCATATGGTGTCATCTCATCGGAATTACGTGGTGCCCCATTTAAAGTGAATGTGGTTGTCTTTAATGCCTAACCCATAAACTATCGTGGTAATTCGATAAGAGACATCATGGTATGCATCATATCCAATAGGGTGCAGTTATGATGTTCGGACACACCATCACACTATGGTGTTCCAGGCTGTATTAGTTGTGAAACAATTTCCACAATGTCTTAATTCTGTGCCAAACTCGTAATTCAGATATTCATCTCTATGATCATATCATAGATATTTTATCCTCTTGTCACGACGATCTTTCAACTTCACCCTGAAATTACTTGAACCTTTCAATAATTCAGACTCGTGATTCATCAAGTAAATATACTCAACATCTACTCAAATCATCTGTGAAGTAAGAACATAACGATATCCACTACATGCCTCAGCACTCATTGGACTGCACACATCAAAATGTATTACTTCCAACAAGTTGCTTTCTAGTTCCATTTTACTGAAAACGAGGCTTTCAGTCATCTTGCCCATGTGGTATGATTTGCATGTCTCAAGTGATTCAAAATCAAGTGAGTCCAAACGGTCCATTTGCATGGAGTTTCTTCATGCATATACACCAATAGACATGGTTCGCATGTCTCAAACCTTTCAAAAACGAGTGAGCCCAAAGATCCATCAACATGGAGCTTCTTCATGCGTTTTATACCGATATGACTTAAGTGGCAGTGCCACAAGTAGGTGGTACTATCATTACTATCTTTTGGCATGAACATGTGTATCACTACGATCGAGATTTCAATGAACCGTTCATTTTAGGTGCAAGACCATTGAAGGTATTATTCAAATAAACAGAGTAACCATTATTCTCTTTAAATGAATAACCGTATTGCGATAGACATAATCCAATCATGTCTATGCTCAACGCAAACACCAAATAACAATTATTTAGGTTTTAATACCAATCTCGATGGTAGAGGGAGCTTGCGATGCTTGATCATATCAACCCTGGAAACACTTCCAACACATATCGTCAGCTCACCTTTAGCTAGTCTCCGTTTATTCCGTAGCCTTTTGTTTCGAGTTACTAACACTTAGTAACCGAACCGGTATCTAATACCCTGGTGCTACCAGGAGTACTAGTAAAGCACACATTAGCACAATGTATATCCAATATACTTCTATCGACCTTGCCAGCCTTCTCATCTACCAAGTATCTAGGGTAATTCTGCTCCAGTGGCTGTTCCCCTTATTACAGAAGCACTTAGTCTCGGGTTTGGGTTCAACCTTGGGTTTCTTCACTAGAGCAGCAGATGAATTGCCGTTTCATGAAGTATCCCTTCGTGCCCTTGCCCTTCTTGAAACTAGTGGTTTCACCAACCATCAACAATTTATGCTCCTTGATTTCTACTTTTGTGGTGTCAAACATCGCGAATATCTCAAGGATCATCATATATGTCCCTGATATATTATAGTTCATCACGAAGCTCTAGCAGCTTGGTGGTAATGACTTCGGAGAAACATCACTATCTCATCTAGAAGATCAACTCCCACTCGATTCAAATGATTGTTGTACTTAGACAATCTGAGCACAAGCTCAACAATTGAGCTTTTCTCCCTTAGTTTGCAGGCTAAGAAAATCGTCGGAGGTCTTATACCTCCTGACGTGGGCACGAGCCTGAAATCCCAATTTCAGCCCTCAAAACATCTCATATGTTTTGCGACGTTTCAAAACCGTCTTTGGTGCCTCAACTCTAAACCGTTCAACTGAACTATCACGTAGTTATCAAAATGTGTATGTCAGATGTTCGCAACATCCACAGACAACGTTCGAGGTTCAGCACACTGAGCGGTGCATTAAGGACATAAGCCTTCTATGAAGCAATGAGGACAATCCTCAGTTTACGGACCTAGTCTGCATAATTGCTACTATCAACTTTCAACTAAATTTTCTCTAGGAACATATCTAAACAATAGAACTGAAGCGCGAGCTACGACATAATTTGCGAAGACCTTTTGACTATGTTCAGGATAATTAAGTTCATCTTATGAACTCCCACTCAGATAGACATCCCTCTAGTCATCTAAGTGATTACATGATCCGAGTCAACTAGGCCGTGTCCGATCATCACGTGAGACGGACTAGTCAACATCGGTGAACATCTTCATGTTGATCGTATCTACCATACAACTCATGCTCGACCTTTCGGTCTTCTGTGTTCTGAGGCCATGTCTATACACATGCTAGGCTTGTCAAGTCAACCTAAGTGTTTGCATGTGTAAATCTGTCTTACACCCGTTGTATGTGAACGTAAGAATCTAACACCCGATCATCACGTGGTGCATTGAAACAACGAACTGTCGCAACGGTGCACAGTTAGGGGGAACACTTTCTTGAAATTTTTATGAGGGATCATCTTATTTACTACTATTGTTCTAAGTAAACAAGATGTATAAACATGACAAACATCACATGCAATCAAATAATAGTGACATGATATGGCCAATATCATATAGCTCCTTTGATCTCCATCTTGGGGCTCCATGATCATCTTGTCACCGGCATGACACCATGATCTCCATCATCGTGTCTCCATGAAGTTGTCACGTCATCTATTACTTCTACTACTACAGCTAACGGTTAGCAATAAAGTAAAGTAATTACATGACGTTTATGTTGACACGCAGGTCATAAATAAATTAAGACAACTCCTATGTCTCCTGCCGGTTGTCATACTCATCGACATGCAAGTCGTGATTCCTATTACAAGAACATGATCAATCTCATACATCACATATATCATTCATCACATCCTTTTGGCCATATCACATCACATAGCATACCCTGCAAAAATAAGTTAGACGTCCTCTAATTGTTGTTTGCATGTTTTACGTGGCTGCTATGGGTTTCTAGCAAGAACGTTTCTTACCTACGCAAAAACCACAACGTGATATGCCAATTTCTATTTACCCTTCATAAGGACCCTTTTCATCGAATCCGATCCGACTAAAGTGGGAGAGACAGACACCCGCCAGCCACCTAATGCAACTAGTGCATGTCAGTCGGTGGAACCGGTCTCACGTAAGCATACGTGTAAGGTTGCTCCGGGCCGCTTCATCCCACGATGCCGCCGAATCAAGATAAGACTAGTAACGGCAAGCATATTGAACAAAATCAATGCCCACAACTACTTTGTGTTCTACTCGTGCATAGAAACTACGCATAGACCTGGCTCATGATGCCACTGTTGGGGAACGTAGCAGAAATTCAAAATTTTCCTACATGTCACCAAGATCTATCTATGGAGAGACCAGCAACGAGGGGAAGGAGAGTGCATCTACATACCCTTGTAGATCGCTAAGCGGAAGCGTTCAAGAGAACGGGGTTGATGGAGTCGTACTCGTCGTGATCCAAATCACCGATGATCCTAGTGCCGAACGGACGGCACCTCCGCGTTCAACACACGTACAGCCCGGTGACGTCTCCCATGCCTTGATCCAGCAAGGAGAGAGGGAGAGGTTGAGGAAGACTCCATCCAGCAGCAGCACAATGGCGTGGTGGTGATGGAGGAGCATGGCAATCCTGCAGGGCTTCGCCAAGCACCACAGGAGATATGAGGAGAAAGAGAGGGGGGAGCTGCACCAACAGGGAGAGATCAAATCATGTGTTGGGCAGCCCCTAGGCCTCACTATTTATAGGAGGAGGGGAGGAGGGTGCGCCCCCTCTAGGGTTCCCACCCCTAGGGGGGCGGCAGCCCTAGATGGGAAAGGGGAGGCGGCCAAGGGGAGGAATCCCTCCTCCCCAAGGCACCTAGGAGGTGCCTTCCCCTCCTAGGACTCTTCCTTTTAGGGTTTCCCCACCCTAGGCGCATGGGCCCTAGGGGGAAGTGGCGCCCCAGCCCACTTTGGGCTGGATCCCTTCCCACTTCAGCCCATGGGGCCCTCCGGGATAGGTGGCCCCACCCGGTGGACCCCCGGGACCCTTCCGGTGGTCCCGGTACAATACCGATGACCCCGAAACTTGTCCCGATGGCCGAAATAGGACTTCCTATATATAAATCTTTACCTCCGGACCATTCCGGAACTCCTCGTGACATCCGGGATCTCATCCGGGACTCCGAACAACATTCGGTAACCACATACAAACTTCCTTTATAACCCTAGCGTCATCGAACCTTAAGTGTGTAGACCCTACAGGTTCGGGAGACATGCAGACATGGCCGAGACGTTCTCCGGTCAATAACCAACAGCGGGATCTGGATACCCATGTTGGCTCCCACATGTTCCACGATGATCTCATCGGATGAACCACGATGTCAAGGACTTAATCAATCCCGTATACAATTCCCTTTGTCTAGCGGTACGATACTTGCCCGAGATTCGATCGTCGATATCCCGATACCTTGTTCAATCTCGTTACCGGCAAGTCTCTTTTACTCATTCCGTAACACATCATCCCGTGATCAACTCCTTGATCACATTGTGCACATTATGATGATGTCCTACCGAGTGGGCCCAGAGATACCTCTCCGTCACACGGAGTGACAAATCCCAGTCTCGATTCGTGCCAACCCAACAGACACTTTCGGAGATACCTATAGTGTACCTTTATAGCCACCCAGTTACGTTGTGACGTTTGGCACACCCAAAGCATTCCTACGGTATCCGGGAGTTGTACAATCTCATGGTCTAAGGAAATGATACTTGACATTAGAAAAGCTTTAGCATACAAACTACACGATCTTGTGCTATGCTTAGGATTGGGTCTTGTCCATCACATCATTCTCCTAATGATGTGATCCCGTTATCAAAGACATCCAATGTCCATGGTCAGGAAACCGTAACCATCTATTGATCAACGAGCTAGTCAACTAGAGGCTTACTAGGGACATGGTGTTGTCTATGTATCCACACATGTATCTGAGTTTCCTATCAATACAATTCTAGCATGGATAATAAACGATTATCATGAACAAGGAAATATAATAATAATCAATTTATTATTGCCTCTAGGGCATATTTCCAATAGAAGGGTGATAAGGGTTTTGGGGAGCGCTCTACGCGACTACTGACCGATTCATCACGGATGCTCCAGACACCGACGACCACTTCCCCAATGACGACTTCTTCCTCGACGTCGACAACCTCTTCGACGACAGGGCCGGCGAGGACGTCGACCCCAAGACCAATGCTTCTGTCGTTGTTCCGTACGTTCTCATGTTTTTCTGTTTGAGATCCTGCAACAGTTTCTCCTTCTAGTATCTGCTCTACAAATGTTCTATTCTAGTTCACATGTGTAGATACTATTTGCCTTCTCTCTTTTAGATTACATGACTTGTTTTATCTCTACTATAATAGTCATATTTTATCTACTATTTCTATTAATAAAATCATATGGTAAATTTCTCATATTTCCAACAGTTGCAAGTTGAGGGTCGACTTGCAACTAAGATGAAAAATAAACTATGGACCTAGTTGTGTGTCAAGGGTGGATTTGGAACTGGGATAACTACACAAAAATATGATAGTAGTTGCGAGTGAGGCTGGACTTGCAATTGGGATGAAAACAAATGGCCTAAGTCAGGGGTTGAACTTGCAACTGGAACAACAACAAAAATATGGGCCTAGTTGCGATTTGAGGGTGGATATGTAATCGGCAACTACGCAAAACTACGAGACCAGTTGCAATTCGAGAGATAACTACGAGCCTAGTTGCGAGTCAAGGATGGTCTTGCAACTAGGATGGAAACAAACTACAGTCTGAGTTTTGAATCAAGGGTGGATTTGCAACTAGGATGAAAAACAAACTATGGGCCTAGTTGTGAGTCAAGAATGGACTTGCAACTAGGAAAACTACACAAAACTACAATACCAGTTGTGAGTCGAGGGTGGTCTTGCAACTAGGACAATAACAAACTACGAGCCTAGTTGTGAGTCGAGCGTGGACTTTTCAACTGGGATGAAAAACAAAACATATGTCCAGTTTGCAAGTCAAGAGTGGACTTGCCACTATGACCACTATGAAATTACAAGCCTAGTTGCGAGCCAAGGATCGACTTACAACTAGGATGAAACAAACTACGGTCCTAGTTGCGAGTCAAGGACGGACTTGCAACTAGGACACCTTCACAAAACTACGATACCATTTGCGAGTCGAGGGTGGACATGCAATTGGGACAATAACAAACTACAAGCCCAATTATGAGTCAAGCATGGACTTGCAACTAGGATGAAAATCAAAGCACATGCCCAGTTGTGAATCGAGGGTGCACTTGCAACTGGGACAACTACGAGTCCATTTGCAAGTCGAGGGTGGACTTGCAACTGGGACAATACGAAACTACGACCAAGTTGTGAATCAAGGGTCGACTTGATACTTGGATGGGCTAAGTTACGAGTCAAGGGACTTGCAACTGTGATTAAAGATACATGCTCCACTTGCGAGTCGAGTGTGGGCTTGAAACTCGGATAACTACGAGCCTAATTGCGAGTCGAGGGCGTACTTGCAACTAGGACAATTATAAAACTACAAGCCTAGTTATGAGTGAGGATTCGACTCGCAACTGGGATGAAACAATTTACGAGCCCAATTGTGTGTTAAGGGTGGACCTGCAACTTGTATGAAAAACAAAACATTGACCGGGTTATGAGTCAAGGGTGAGCTTGCAACTTGGATTAAACAAACTACAAATTTGTGAGTCGAGAATGAACTTGCAACCGGGACAATAACAAACTACGAGACCAATTGCAAGTCAAGTGCGGACTTGCAGCTGAGATGAAAAATAAAACATATGACCAATTGCATGTCGAGCGTGTTTTGGCGTACGAGCCTGAATCAAGGGTGGACTCTACAAATTCTCTACCAGAACACAAAAAACGCACAACAGAAACAAACAAAAAAGAAAGGGCCACATCATCAAAACGACAATATACATGGGTCCAAGTGAAAAGAAACGCGAGAACAGGTCGACACAAAAAAAACAGGGCAAGAGGACGCACGACAAAAAATAACGAGCTATGGGTGCCCATGCTTAAGTTTGCGTGAATATTGAAGCAAACAAACTGGACGGATATAGACTTAGATGAGACATCACTATATCTCATATAGATGAGATTAGCCAATCCAAAAGAAAAAATATATCAAATTACTCTCTGCTCTAGCTACACATTTGAACCAAATTAAACACAAACAAGAAATAAAAAGACACGTTGCCCTTCACAAGAAGATGCAGCCCACGAAATAAACCCAATACACAAAATATAAAAAACGGCACACTGTCATTTCATGCCTCACTGCTTCATGGGGACAAATAGAAAACATGACGCAACAACAACAAGCACGACTCAAAAGTCGTATATCTAACGGCATGTGAGGTAGATGAGATATTGTTAAGTCTCCTCTAGACGAGAATTAGCAAAACCAATCTGAAACACGACCCTAGGATCACGCCATGAAAACGGCCCAACAAAAGACGCACCCGCGAGCAGGCCGACAAGTAGATACCAGATGCACAACGCACCACGAGACGCATGCGACAAAAACAACCCGCGATCAAGATTTGCATGACATTTAAACCAAACAGATGTCCAAGTGAAAAAAAATCAATTATTTAAAACAAATAAATAAAAGAAGAAAGATGAAAAACTAAAGATAAAAAAAGAAAAAATGTAAATATAAAATATAAATAAAAGACCAAAAAGTCATGAATTTAAAATAGTTCATAATTTAAAACAAATTAATTAAATGGAAAAAAGAAAACAAAAAAAACATAGCAACCCACATAGAAACAGGAAAGACTAAAATCCATGAGAAAGACAACCACACGGAGTGAGACAAAGACGCTGCGTGAGCGCACTTCAAAAGAACACGAATCTTAATGTTTTTATCAAACGGCTTAAAAGTTGGATGTAAGCTAACTAATTCACGTCTAAATGTGAATTAACAAAGATGAACTTACATACCCTAGGCATGGTAACTTTTGACCCAAAAAAGATCATCAAAACACACCAATGTAGGATCTAATTTCGAAGGTCCTCCTTTCCCTTGGCCTCCAACTATTCCTTTCCCTTGGCCTGCTTCTTTTTTACTCAGAATCCAAGTCTTACGAGGTGGGCTGGACAACGTACATAGTGAGTGTATTGCTACAATGTGAAGCTTATTCGAAGGACCCTTGCCTTTTGTTTAGCTTGAGACTCAATCATTGTGGCTCTAGTACGAATCTAGTCACGACAGATAAAATGGTGAAAACGAACTTTGAATCCGGCGAACGGCTTAAGTTACAAATCATTTTGAATTTTTCAAATAGAGAAGAATTTAGAATGACATAAGCATTTATTTTCTAGTGCATGCAATGCATACATGACCACATGAAAACAAGAGGATGAAGTGTTTGCATCTATGCAATACAATCGCAAGTAAGTGAAGTCCATATATAAAATTGAATATGGAGTGCTAACAATTTAATTGCATAGCTCATGAGGAGAGGTAGGCAATGTATATATAACTAGATGATGACTCGTGCGCTACTCAGGAACCTTTCCAAAAGCAATCATTAAAGCTGCTACAAAATCTAAAACTAATGGGAAGCAAATGTAAGCTTAAAATAAAAATAAAATAGAAAGAGTATAAAAAAGAAGAAAAATTGAATGTGTGAAGGATGAATTGTGTAAGTACACTACAATCACCCAACATATACTGTCAATACAAAATCTAATGCAAAAAATAACTTATGACTAATATGTATGAATCGATGATGTGGATAACTTATAACTAACATGTATGAATTGATGATGTGATATGCTTCATGCATAGAGTAATGCAAAAATAATGTAATTTATTACTATGACCTACTCCCTTTGTTTCTAAATATAAGTCTTTTTAGATATTTCAAATGGACTACAACATACGAATGTATATAGACATATTTTATAGTATATATTCACTCATTTTGCTTCGTATGTTGTCACTTGTTAAAATCTCTAAAAAAGACTTATATTTGAGAACGGAGGGAGTACTTAGGTGACATGGTTGCATGTCTAAAAAAATAGGTAGTGAGTTGTAGCTATTTAAAAATTGAAGATGCGGTATAACTCAAATCCTATATACTATATATACCTAAAAGGTTTAGCCCCACTATTTTATTTATCTTACTGCTACCTATCCACCTCATTACATTTGTCCCCACACATGCCACCTCCCATTTAAATATACATGCAAGGTATCCACATCATCAAGCACCCATGCAATCATTGAACTTTTTGTTTTGAATCAAACAATGATCGATTGCCTTGATGATGGTTACAGAAAGCTTATATATCCCCAGAGAGACGCGACGATCCTGGGAGGGATGCATCGGTTCCAGGCAGACGGGAGAGAGGTGTCGGTTGTGAGAGCAACCGTACGGCCATTTGGAGCAAGGGGAGATTTTCCCCCTAATTACATAATTAGTTTTGACACTCCCCCTAACCTAGGCTTGACCATGTAGAATCATCTTCACAATTCTCCGGGAAGCTCTATCATCTCAAAAGATTCTCCTTCAAAAGTTCTTCATAAAATCTTTGATGAGATCCTGAAACATATACTCACAAAGAAAGATAGTGTAATGTGATGTTTGAACAAGAATGTCTCAAGAAGAGACTCCCCCTGACGGTTGCAAGTCCCGAAGTCGTCGCATACCAATTCCATGAACATATTTCTGGAATGTAGAATTTGGTAGAGACTTGGTAAATAAATCAGCAAGATTTTCGCATGATTTAATTCCCAAGACGTTTATTTCCCTGCTTTGCTGAAGATCATGGGGGGGACCACTTAGGAGAAATATGCTTAGTGATATTACTCTTGATGTATCATGTTTGCATCTGTGCAACACAGGTCGTATTATCTTCATAGATAATGGTTGGTGATTCTATCGAACCAATTCCACATGACTATTGTATGTGGTTTATCATTCTGTGAAGCCATACACATTCGCATCTTGCTTCAAATAATGAAATTATTTCAAAATGATTGGTAGAAGTTGCCACCAGAGTCTGTTCCGAAGACTTCCATGATATAGGAGTGCCACCATGTAGGAACACGAAACCGGTCTGTGATCTGGCATTATGGGGATCAGACAAATAGCCAGCATTTGCATATCCAATTATATCGGAGTCCTGATTTTTCTGGAACTGGAAAATTAGGCCAAAATCCTTTGTGCCTTGGAGATATCTAAAGATATTCTTCACTCTAGACCAGTGACGTTTGGTGGGAGCTGCGCTATGTCTAGCAAGTAGATTCACTACTAATGCAATATCAGGTCTTGTGCAATTTGCAAGATACATAAGCGCTCCAACGGCACTGAGGTATGGAACTTCAGGTCCCAACATCTCTTCTCCATCATCCCTTGGTCTGAACGGATCTTTCTCTACGCCTAGAGATCGAACCACCATGGGAGTTCTAGTTGGATAGGATTTGTCCATATTTAATTTCTCCAATATTTTCTGGATATAGGCAAATTGGTGTACCATGATTCCCGAGGGAAGGTGCTCAAGTTGAATACCTAAGCAAAATTTGGTTTTACCCAAATCCTTCATCTCAAATTCCATCTTTAGGTGATTGCGTGCTTCATCAATGTCTGGTGTGTTGCCGATGATGTTGAGATCATCAACATACACAGAAATGATGCAAAATCATGTAGAGGACTTTTTGATGAAGACACATGGGCAATCAACACTATTGGAGTAACCTTTATGAAGAAGGAACTCACTCAGTCGGTTGTACCACATCCGTCCTGACTGCCTTAAGCCATATAATGACTTATTCAGCTTTACACAATACATGTTGCGTTTTGCACTTTCATTCGGGACAGAGATCCCGTCAGGAACCTTCATATATATGTCTGAATCTAGTGAGCCATAAAGATATGCGGTCACGACATCCATCAACTGCATAGATAGACAATTTTGCACTACCAATGATATAAGATATCGAAAAGTGGTTGCACTCATTACCGGAGAATATGTTTCAGTGAAATCAATCTTTTCAGCAAAATATATGTCGACAATCGTAGTCTTATGGTCAAATGATTCTCCAGAATCAACATAATTGATGGAAATTTTCAGCACCCCTAGTGACTCTTCGTGATTTCCCAATACGATTGAGTTTGGGTGTTCCGATGTCCCAATCAGTTTGTGTACACTGCAGCTAGGTTGTGGAGGTTGCCCTTCCACTGGGTGTATACTACCCATCAGGTGTTTGTCAACGTTGAGTTGACCTAGATTTACTGACTCCGAGGTTTTTCTCCTCGATTTCCTTTGATGCTTGCTAGAAGCATGCTCCAGGTCAGAGACCGTACTACTCCCCCTCTTTTTAGGAATAGGGAGTTGAGTGGTTTTTATTGGTACCTCCACTCTTTCTGGCGCGTTTCTGGCCGGATTTAAGGATTTTGTAACACCTTTCAGATCTGTAAATGAATCTGGCAGGTTATTTGCAAGATGTTGCAAATTAATGATCTTCCGAACTTGAAGTTCGGTCTCATGGGTACGTGGATCAGAGGATGAAATGGCATGAGCATTCCAATCAATTTCCCAGTATTCTTTCTGTTACTTGAGATCTCCCCCTAATGCCGGCAAATGTTCCTCATTAAATATGCAATCAGCGTGACGGGCTGTGAACAGATCCCCGGTTAGGGGTTCCAGGTACTTGATAATCGACGGTGATTTGTACCCCACATAGATCCCCAACTTCCTGTGTTGGCCCATAGATGTACGTTGTGGTGGTGAGATCAGGATGTACGCAGCACATCTGAACTTGCGCAGATGGGAAATGCTTGGAGGATTTTCACGTACCAATTCCAGAGGGGAAGAACTGTGATATGCAGTTGGCCTCAATTGTATCAAGTCAGCAGCGTGTAAAACAGCGTGACCCCAACAACAGGTTGGCAAGTTGCAATTCGTCAACAAAGGTCTTGCAATGAGTTTGATCCTCTTAATCAATGCTTCAGCCAAACCATTTTGTGTATGGACATATCGAACAGAGTGTTGAACTTCAATCCCCAAAGCCATGCAATAATCATTGAAAGCACGTGAGGAGAATTATGTAGCATCGTCCATTCAAATTGACTTAATTCGACTTTTAGGATAATGGGCTTGCAACTTAATGACTTGCCTCATTATCTTGGCAAATGCATGGTTTCGTGTGGATAGAAGACACACATGTGACCATCGTGTAGATGCGTCAGTCAGAACCATGAAACACCGGAAAGGTCCAGATAATGGCTGAATGGGACCACAAATGTCTCCTTGAATATGTAGGAACTGAAGTGGTTTAGCTTGTATTTTGAGGTGCGAGGTCCCCAAAATTAGCTTTCACGTGGCACAAGATGTGCACACAAAATCAGAAGATTGAGGAAATTTTGACTCAAGCAAATTATGACCAATGGAATTGCTAGTAATTTTTCTCATCATCCCTATCCCGGGATGGCCTACGCGATCATGCTAGGTTTGGAATGCGTTAACATTCTGAAAAATTACTTTGTATGCAACATATTCTACGGGTTTGATGTACATATAGTACAAACCAGACGATAGAGAAGGAATTTTTCTCATGTACCTTTTTGCCATATCCGTGGTCTTTGGTAAAGAGTAGATACTCCTCTTTGTTGTCTTCATGGGTTTCAATGTGAAAACCATTTTTACAGATATCTAGATAACTGATCAGGGTACGTAAAGAATTGGGATACAATAAAGCATCCTCAATTGTCACTTGTGTGCCACTTGGGAGGGTGAATATGGCACGTCCAGTACCAACAATCATTGTATTGCGTCCAGCGATGGTTAGAATATCTTCATTCATCTTTTTCAAAGTTTGAAAATATTTCATCTCCCTCAGTATGGAGTTTGTGGTACCACTGTCCACAAGGCATAAATCCTCTTTCATCGGATTGCCCCCTTAGAAAACTATATAAAACAAAGAATTTTCAATAAGAAAAACCTCATAGTAACATATAGAATATAATCTTTATTATATCAAATGTGCTGATACAATACAGTATAAAGACAACAACAAACTTATGTTCTTATTACAATCATCACAAATGGACATAATTAAGTAGATCACTAAGGAGATTCAGGGACTAGTCGAAGTCGCCAAACACGTTGTTTGCGGTGAACTCAATCAACGTGTTCTCCATTTCAACAGTATCCTCAGGCAGATAAGGAACCACAACGTTGCTCGGTCCAGGAGGAACATCGTGCGAACCACCAGCTCCTTTTGCGTTATCCGGATGAAGTTTGAAGTTGGCTCCAAACCTTTTACCTTGAGGTGCTTTGCGTCCCTGAGATTGCTGGTACAGCATAACCAGATGCTTGGGCATTGTGCACTTTTCAATAGAATACATGTAGCATCCACACTTGTTGCAAAGCTTGGATTTATCAAACCTGGGCTTTGAAGTGCCTTTTCCTTTGACTGGGTATCTAGATCTCCCGTTCCCATTGCGCTTTCGCTTATGCTCGAAATTGGATTGTTTACCCCGAGAGGTACCATTAAACTTTTGACTATTTGCAACATTTAGATGGACTTCAGGTAAAGGTTGTGCCCCAACTGGGCGCTGAGAGCCATTCTTAGCGAGAAGCTCATCATGCTTTTCTGCCTGAAGTAACATGTGAATAAGCTCGGAATAGGCAGTGTAGTTACGAGCACGGTATTGCTGTTGGAGCATCCTATCTGAAGGGAGCATAGTAGACAAAGTTTTCTCTATCTTCTCCCCCTCAATAGGTTCCTTCTCACAAAAGCGTAGTTTGGAACATATCTTATGAACAATATGATTGTACTCACCGATGGACTTGAAATCCTGAAGACGGAGATGAGTCCAATCATGGAGTGCTTTTGGCAGGACTACTGCCTTCTGTTGTTCATACCTTGTTTTGAGGGCCAGAAACAAAGTACTAGGAGATTCCTCCTGTAAATACTCAGACTTGAGATCTGGATGAATATGGTGCCTTATGGTGAATAAAGTAGCATAGTTCTGATGTTCTATCAATGGTGTGGCCCCAGCCAAGAGAGGAGTCTCTGGGGTTGTATTGCACGCGCTATCCCACAGGACACAAGACTGATCTTGATGTCCATAGCCCATGTAGGTTAATTGTGGCCATTGAGGGCAAGCTCCTCAAACTCTTTGGCAGTCATCTTTGCCTACATGGGAAAACCAGAGATAGTTAATTTACGGGTGGTAAATTAAAAACCATCATGGTTTTGTAATAAGAATGCAAAAATTTGATACTCAAGTGTAAACTTGAAAAATTCTCAACCTCAATTGTGTGAACATAACACTTTGAAGATCACTCAGATCTCACAGTAATAGGCTGCATGGCCATTACCTTGTGTATGTTACAATTTAGATATAAGGAATACACGTTGAAGGAAATCGCTTGTCGGGATTGACAAAGCGTAGACCTCATAGTAAGAGAGGATAGTCTGCAAATGTGCAGTAGATCATAACTCATTACCTTGTGATTCCAAATAAGACGAGGGAGAAATATTCAAAAATTTGCAAGTTTGATATGCGAGAGAAGATCTCAATCGCAAAAACATGTTCAACAAAAATGAGATGCGGTAAACACATGGAACATGTCATTCTTCTCGAATGAAATTCGGTACTTTATTTATATTATCAATCCATTACATAATATAAACACACTAATAATTACACAAGTCCTAACCTAGATTTAATCTAGAACTGGACTAGAATGTAAGTAGCAGTCAAACTAGGTACTAAACATAGTCTAAAACTGCACTAATACAATAATTAGTACTAATGTTTAACTAAAAAGAAAAAAATGAATCATGAAGGGGCAGGCCAGGACGCCTGGGCCGGCGCCACGGCCTTTGGCCAGCCCGCAGCCTCCCCACCGCATAATAAGAGGAGGCGAGGGGAGTGGCGGTTACGGATAAGGGATCCGCCCCGACCCGCTCCACCTCTCGATCCCCTCCACCTGCTCTTGACGGCGCCGGCGACTGGAGTGGCCGCCGCAGCCCCTCGCGGCGCCGAAGGTCACCGGCGCAGCACCGACGAGCCTTCCTCGTCCGAAGAAGACGCGATGACGACGGGGTCCAGGCGAGCACCCTCTGGCGCGGCGCTAGCGAGGCGAGGCTCGCCAGAGCCCACGAACCGGGGCCGTGGATGGGGTGGCGGTCGATGGCGGCGACGGCGTGCCCGAGGAGACACCCGAAGCGCCGTGCCGCACGGCTGCTCGAGCCCGCTGCCATCTCCCCCTGAAGCAGGGCGCTGGTGTTGGTGCCCTCCATGCCGGCTCCAAGACGGACGACGCCGGTAGGCGCGGAGACGAAGGCGAGTGCCTCCTCCTCATTCACCACGGCGCGCAACGGCACCGCGGCATAGCCATGCGGGCGGCGGCTCGGGCCGGCGGCTACGGCATCCTGCGTCGGCGTCGACGGCGGGAGCCACCCTGCCGGTGGAGGAGGGGGTGGAGGCGGAGACCCGGGGGGTGCGGTTGCGGTGCTGTGCACCATAGGGGCGCTCGGATCGGCCACAAGCCATGGGTCGAGCCCCTTGTTCACTGACGGCGCATGCATAGCAGCGCCAAGGCTGTGCCCGTGGGCGTGGCAAGCACCAAGAGCGGCGCGTCCGACGACGCCATGGCCGCGTCCAGCGACTCGGTGACCACCATAGGCGCCACATCCAGTGGCGTGGTGACCACAACGACCAGCGGCGCAACGGCCAGAACGGCGGATGGCCTGCACCATGCGATAGAAGCGCCGAAGGCCACCAACGCCATGGTAGCGACAACGGTAGCAACGACCATCCTCACGGATCAAGCGGAGAAAGAAGGAAACAAGGTCAGGCATCTCACCAGCGGCGAGTGCTCCCTCTCTTCTTCTTTCTCTGTTGCCTTTCTCGCTCTCGCTGGCTGTTCTAGCGTGGCTGATAACGTGCTCCGAATCAAACAATGAACAATTGCCTTGACAATGGTTACAGAAAGCTTATATATCCCCATAGAGACGCGACGATCCTGGGAGGGATGCGTCGGTTCTAGGCAGACAGGAGAGAGGCGTTGGTACGGCCGTTCGGGGCAAGGGGAGATTTTCCCCCTAATTACATAATTAGTTTTGACACTTTTCACTTTCTATCACATGCAAACCCTCATTATTATTATTATTATTATCAACAATAAATATTTAATAATTGAACTCAAGTGTCACAAGACAATATAACATTCAGCCACCCTTCATTTACCTCTAGGTGGAATGTGGTGTGGTACTATACTCATATATTCGAGTTTATTTTTGATAAGGTCATTGCTAAAAATTTCCGCAAGAAAGCACAGCCGTTATCTAGTAAAAATGGTAAACCTATTTGTGCCATCCACACTGCGTGATTCTCTTGCGCGGAAGCCCATTTAGAAGTTAGCTTTACAACATACAGAGGCCACTCAACATTCTAAACACTGTTTGAACACATGAGTAGCGCTCTTATATTAGTTTTACGGAGGGAGCACTAGTTTTCTCAAAAAAAAAAGCTAAATAGTACTCCCTCCGTCCCAAAATGTAAGACTTTTTTGACACTATGATAGTATCAAAAAACGTCTTACATTTTGGGTCGGAGGAAATACTAGTTTTAAATTGCGTGTTTACAGCCACAATGACAGGACAAGTTATCTTCAAAACATATATAATCAGATAACTAGAGACAAGTTACCAGGCACCAGCCGATGCATCCTCAAGCCTTTTCTCAAGTCGAGTGCACCTGTCTTGCCTAGAGTTCAGATCAGATTGCCACCATCGACGCCGTACCCCTTGCAGTCTTACCTAGAGTTTAGATCAAATTCCCCCGATCGCCGCCACTCCTCTTGCATATCAGAGTTTCCATTCTCTGGCTCATTCTCATCATTGAGGAAATCCTCAGATGGATCATCATCATCCCTTTGAGTGTTTTCCCATCCATCTTCAACCTGTTGTTGTGCCATGTCATGACTAGGACCATCATCGCCTTGGGAAGCAGCAGCATTGGCCCTCAAAGGGCCATGACCAATCACCTCAGGGTGTGCTTGAGCTTCCACTCGAGCATGCTCAGCCATGGCCATACGCATCTTAGCTTCAGCAGCCTCGCGGCCTGCTTTCTCCCTAGATTCTATCTCTGCTCTTAGTTCCATCGAAGCCTGCTTCTCCTCCTGTAACAAAGCTTGCTCTAGCATGAGTCGCTCCTCCGATCGAAACTCACCAATGGCCCTTTTCTTGGTCATTATGTTGTATGCCAACACTTGCTTCTCAAAAGTTGTTGTGAACTCAGCAATTTTTACCAGAATGTTATGATCCCATTGCTGAAGACGAGAGGGAATCTGGCCAGTTGCGTCACTGTCAAGGATCCTGTCATCTTCTTCAGCCTCGTAGTCAGCAACAACATGGTAAGGCAATAACCTGATTTTTGCGGCAATGGAACAGAGTGTATCAGTACCTTTGGATAGGGAAGTTATGTGGAAAAAACCTTTCAAAAGTGTTACTGATTGAAACTGCTCGCCTAACTCTAAACAATGGTTAACACGATTTAAGAGGCGTTACTGACAGGAATGTGGTATGCCTTTTCTAAGTTGACTGACAAATTAAGCAACATGTTGCCATTTTAATATATCAGGCTAGGCAATGCAACACGCCAAATCATTTATTCACATAACTAACATATATTCACATTTTCCAAAAGTCATGCTTTTGTCGGAAAGCAAAAGGAATATAGAACCCGAAAATTCGTTTCTGAGCCCGAGCTCAGATGGATCTGATATCTAAATTGCCCCTCCTCCTCCAGATCACTGCACTGTTTGTATTTCTCCCTGTACGCGTCAGTTGTATCTTCAGCGCATTTCAACCGGACCCCATGCATTAACTGCCGTCCCCAACGTCTCGAACATCTAGGTACAGCAGTTCTGTGGACGGCCTATTCCGCGTCTGTGATGGCCCCAGCTAATAACAGCCATCAACCCGTCACTGGATAAGAAACACGTGAACCCCTCTGCCACTTTCACTCCCACCTTTTTTCACTCAGTCGAAAACAATCTGGCCGCTGCCACCAAATCGAGAGCCATGTCCGCCTCCAGTGCTTCATCCTACTCCGCCGAGCAGCAGGAGCTTCTCCCCCTCATCCCTTGCCTCTTCTGCAGCAAATGTTTGGTGACATCTATCGCCCACAAAGGACAGAATCCTTGATCCAGATTCTACAAGTGTGTGAATGACAATGCAAGTCTTCGCACCCTGTAAATCCACAAGCTGTAGTGCCCATTTGATGGTTGTGAACTCACGCAACCCATTGTCTTTTGCTTGGTATTTTTGTTTCTAGGATGGCTTGTGCCCCTTATTTGAATTCCAGGACAAGTATGCCCATCAGCTCGGACAGCTGCCGATGGCTGCCCTTGCTCCTGCAGCCCTGGCGCCCACACCCAGTTCCAGTGGCTGTGCATCAGGACCACGGACCGACCGCCGTCCAGCCCACCCTGCGCAATGCAACGGCGAATGCTCCTATGTCCTAATGCACACCAGCAGCGCACGCATGGTGCATCCAGCAGCCAGCCGGTGACACCCAAGGTTGCTGACGCGCACGGCGACTGCGCACTAGCTCCGCCCAAGTACTGTCAGCTTGCTCATAGCGTGCGCTATTCCTTAGGGGTTAATAGCTCGTAGTTGAGTCACTCCATGAAACTTATGTGTGCACTAATGGACCTATAAGGACGTTCTAGCAGATTGGTCAGATTAATTTGCCTGCTCGTGTTCGCCCCTGTAATCACTTACCCTTGTAAAATTTCTTTTTAGAACAACTTACCCTTGTAATGGCACGGTCAGCTTGTCAGCTTTGTATTCAAAAGAAAAAAAGCTTGTCAACGATGTAATCGTGAGTATCATTTTCTGAGCCACGGTCCTGTTGCAGCCCAAAGTTACTAACACCCCAACTCCAGGGACAGCTATGAGCCTGCAATGTGAGCCACAACTCGGATTGCCACCGTGACTGGATCTCCTCATCCAGTACGAAAACTCACGGTGCTGGCCCACCGAACGCCTATGTACGAGACTGCTCCACCCCATATTTCCTCCACCTGCCCCATTATCTCGCACAGGCAGCTGTCACGTCGACTGACTTTCATGAATGCCAGGGATTTCGGGTTCAGATAGTCCTGAGCACTGAAACGCCATTCTCTGTAGAACCAAATTTTATGTGAAAGGGCTATTCCAGGACATCCCCTTGGAGCATCTCTAGCAGACCCCTTAAAACGGGGCACCCCGTAAAAATCCGGCGACTATACGGGTTTGGCCCATTTTTTGGGCCAGACCAGAGCTCGTACAGTCGCCCGGCCCGTAAGTTTTTTTACAGTGGCTCGCAACCCCACTCCCCTCCCGCGCATGTAAGGGTTTGCAGCTGAAATACGGGTCGAAACCCTATCCGCGCGCCGCCGCAATTCCCAATCCCCCTTCTCGATTTCTCACCGCCGGCGACTTCAATTCCCCCTCTCCCCTCTCGATGTGGTGCGGAATGTGGTCGGCGGGCCACGGCGCCGGCGATGGCGACGACCCCGAGCGGAGGCGGTGCGACGCCTCCGACGCCGCGAGGAAAAGGGCTGCCCGTAGGTACACAAACAACGGGCTCTCGCCGCCGCCGTCGCTCCTCCGCCGCGAGACGGAGGAGTACAACCGCAAGTAGGCGCTCCTCAGCCGCGGGCTGTCCTCCGGCTCCTCTGCCATGGGCAGCTCCTCTGCCGGTGCCTTGAGCTCACGGACGCCACTCATGCCGGTCAAAAGAGAGCCGGAGGAGCTCCCGCCGCTCCGCGCGGTGAAGAGGGGGCCAGAGGCGGAGCCGAAGTGGCGGGGCGTCTTCGGGCCGGAGGATTACCTCCCCCGGCAGAGGCGGACGTCATGGAAGCCGCCATCGTCGCGCGCTCTGCGCAGGAGAAGGCGGAGCAGCGCCGTCGACGGGACGCTGACATCAACAAAATCTTCCTCGAGCAGGGGATGGCGGCGGCGCAGGAGTTTGCAGCCAACATGGAAGAGTGGCGCCTCGTAAAAACGAAGCAGGACGAGGTCTACGTCGACCTCGTCTCCAACGACGAGGACTGAGCTCCTCCGCCGCCGCAGCGTCGCCGCCGCAATCCCCCCGGCTCCGATGAGCACAATTTTGTAATTAGGGTTACGGTGGTGCCTGCTCCTCCAAATATTAGTTGTAAAAATTCTACTTTGTATGACTTTTTAAGATGATCAAGTGCTAGTAGTTCTACTGAACTAGTTCAATTTCTCGCGCGAATGTGTGATTTCAAATTTTGCGGGTTCATATTCGGTTGCTGTTCTATCACGGCTGTTTTCGGCCCGTATCCGAAGACAACCGCGAACTGTAAACGCGCTATAAGGGTCCGTGATATAAAGGGTCTGCTAGAGATGCTCTTACATCCTATCCACTTTTACAACTGAAAATGCCCACAGTAGCCCCTGAACTACCCTGAGAGTGAAATGAACAACTAAAATTTAACCCTTGGCACAATACCAACCTGGTTTGTTGTTAACTGTGGCCATCTACTTGGGCAGTTAATGCTGAGTCAGAAGATTAATTAGCCCAATCAGGTTATTCATGGCACAGTGACCATGTAGACAAGGAGCACGATGGGATAACTTGGCAAAGGGTCCGAGCAGTGGGGATAGGGCACTCACCCTCAACAAGCAGCAACAGGGCTCATCTCTGTCAGGACTAGTGGTTCCAAAGCTTACAAAACTTAGGTCATGTAACAGACTTGGCCACCAAGAAACATATCTCCTTCCTAACAAACCGGTCTCTATTTATTCAAATTGGACTAGTATCTTTGCCTGATATGGCAGTTCTCTCCCTAACACAATTATACTATCAACTAACACTATTTGGTTCCTAGTTGCCGATATCTGTCTAGACGGTGGATTGGCTGGCTGACACTATTGAGTCATAACACTCCAGCCCGCTTTACCAGATGGCATGTCATTGTGCCATCGACTGGCATCTAAGAATGCATGCCCATTAGAACCAAATACCAATGCTGATGAGCGACTGAGAAGCACTGTCATAGATCTCCAATCCTTGTCTGTCAAAGTCAGCCCATCACAGGTGTCGGAACTTGAACGGGTCCATATAACGATGAACTTGATAGTCGCTAGGTATACCTAGATGTCCATTCCAGGATGACTCTCCACATGAAGTGAGTGCTGATGTTGGGGTAGTGAAGGTAGACACTAAACACCCATCAACATGTAGTCCTAGAAAGAATGATGGCTGACTTGCAGGTGGTCATGGTCTGACGAAGAAACGAATGAAGGTAGCAGTGGTGTGCGGAAACTACTTGATCACGCTGTCATTAGTGTTCATTAGTGTATGATGGTAGTCGCCCATGTTCATGACGAGATCATAGGTGGCCTACCATGAGATGTTAAGGTAGTGAAGGTAAACACTAAACACCGATCAACATGTAGTCCAAGAAAGAATGATGGCTGACTTGCAGGCGGTCATGACCCAACTAAGAAACGAATATGGTAGCAGTGGTGTACAGAACTACTTGATCACGCTGACATCAGTGTATGATGTTAGTCGTCCATGACAAGATCATAGGTGGCCTACCACACGAGCATGTGGAAGGAGACTGAAAGTGCATCTCCATTATACCCTAGTTGGTTTTGATAATTTATGACGGAATCATTGAGAGGACTAATGTTGTATGAGCTTATTTCAGGTATAACATGTGATCTTATTGTGTATCAGGTTTGACTACAAGTGGAAGATCATTGGCGACAACCCCCCCCCCCCCCCCCCACTCACCCCACCCACCCACACAAAATCCTTTCTAGGGATCCAATTCTTATCGAGTCTGACTCATAATGATCATTTCTCTTTAGCAAAGAATGATCTTGGTCATCAAAGGACGGAACAATTACTTATGATACCTAATTGGCATCGATAGCAAGAATCTAATGAATTATGAGTTTAATGGATTCTCTTTAGCAGTTATTGTCCTCGTCATTTTCTAGGCTTTTAGTGAATCCAAGATTCACATTGAGTATAGGACAACCATACTATAAAGAGGGGCACAAGTTGTCGGCGTCCTGGGACCGGGGGTGCCCAGACTTGCCTGCCTGCGGCCCATGACGTGGCTCCATCGACGGTCTGGTACGGCCCAGCTTCAGGATCAACAACACAAGACCCTCGCGAGGGGCCAAGCCTCGCGAGGCAGACGACACAAAGACCTCCTCGAGGGGCAGTCTCCCCAAGCTGGCTCCCGAGGAGTGGAGATATCTATGCAAGATGCACCTCGCGAGGTTCAGATGACGTGAGCCGTGACGACCAAGACCAAGCGGGCGCCCGCGGGCGCAGTGTACCAGTTTCCTCATTGGTGCTAAGAAGGCAAGCGCAGGCACGGAGTCCCGAGGAATCAAGCAAAGGTTTCCATTTCGGTGCAACAAGACCAAGACCGCCAGGACGGCAGAGCGGAGGTCATCGTCGAGCCAACCACGGCGTCACGACCAGGAGCTTTTGGCAGGCAAAGACTACTTTTGTCAGGATAGCATGTACTAGTTGTCTTCCTTCAAATTTGGCCTTTGTGGGATCCCTTCCCGCCTTACATTTGGAAAGAGACCAAGGCCACTATAAATAGGACTTAGCCACCACCATAGAAGGAGGGATCATTCAGATCATCCTCTCACCCACCAGCTCATCGAGCACAAGAACACTACTCCTAAGGCTGTTCTCCACTGTACTAGTTCATCGGTTCATCCTCAGTCCCTCGAGACCAATCCACCACAAAGCAGGAGTAGGGTTTTACACCGCAAAGTGGCCCGAACCTGGATAAACTGCTATGTCTTTTGTTCATCCAGTTCGTCGAGCTAGGCTGTGGGATTAGCGAGCAGACAAACTAGGGAGGACGAGTTCTTCGCACGCACCCCAGAGTTCGAACATCTCAAGGGTCTACGGAACCCTGAATCCGACATTTTGGCGCGCCGGGTAGGGGAACGTCGGACCCTCTCTTCCGTCGATCGACCCACCACTGCTCCACCGCTTCCATGGCTGACGCCCATCGAGCCCGTGCTGAGCGTCGGGCCGCCCTCGCCGCTCGCGTCGCCCAGACGGCGCCTGCCGGCGGGCCTCCCCGTCGTTCTCCATCGCCTGCCGCCAACGCATCCACCGGCCCGGCAGGGCATGAGCAGCAAGCTTCGTCGCTGCACCCCTCCGTGCGGCGTGATGGGCGCACGGCCACCTCGTCGCTGACTCCGGTTGGTTCGTCATCTCATGCTCGTCGCGCACCGGCGGACGCGCAAGCTGCATTGCTCATGGCGCGCGAGCTCCTACGCTACCACCCATCGACAACTTCTATGAAGAGTGGCTGGACCGCATCACCGAGCTAGTCAGCGCCGCTGGGGACTCTCCTGCACCGTCTCTCTCGCTGCCTCGCCCGCCGCCTGCTACGGACGACGTAGCTCATGGAGCACCTCCTCCACCTCCCCGTCAAGACGTCGCCCTTGGACCAGGGCGCGCGGCCCCACGGCATGACCCACCGCGCAAGGCGCCTGCACGTGAAGAAGAAAGCTGCCAGGAGGTCCAGCGGCCGCAAGAGGATGCTCCTGCACTCCCAGCACCACCACGTCAAGACCGCACGCCGCCTGCGGTGGTGGCGCGTGAGCGCCAAGATCAGCCTCCACCTCTACGACGGGCTCCCTTGACTACCGCGGGCTGCCGTGCCTTCACTCCGGAGCTTCGCAGCATCGTCTAGCCGAGGAAGTTCAAGCCTGACCTACCTCCACGCTACGACGGCACCCCCGACCCTGCTGAGTTCCTTCAGCTCTACGAGCTGAGCATCGAGGCGGCCAACGGCGACGAAAAGGTCATGGCGAACTGGTTTCCCATGGCCCTCAAAGATGGCGCACGCTCGTGGCTCCTGAACCTGCCAATGGGATCGATCTCTTCCTGGGGCGAGATGCGCGAGCGTTTCGTCACCAACTTCCAGGGCACTCGCGACCATCCGCCAGCTGCAGGTGACCTGCGGCGCATCAAGCAGCAGTCAGGGAAGACCCTGCAGAAGTACATCCAACGCTTCAACAGTGTTCGCCTCAAGATCCCCAAGGTTTCGAACGAGGCCATCATCTCAGCGTTCTCTGATGGCGTCCGCGACATCAAGATGAAGGAAGAGCTCGCCATACACGAGGACCTATGCACGGCTCTGGAGATGTTCAACATGGCAACTAGGTGCGCGAGAGCTGAGGAGGGTCACCTCTCCCTCCTGGAGCTCCCGGGGACAGACCCAAAAGATAAGAAGGCCAAGGCCAAGAACATGAAGCGCAAGGGCCGGTCATGCTTGCGGCTGAGCCGGAGATGAAGCACGGCTGCGACCACCTAAAGTCATCCAAGGGCAGCCGCCCGTTCTGCGTCTTCCACAACATGCACAGCCATAACACCAACGACTGTCAGGAGCTCAGGGCCATCCGTGACGAATGCCTCGGTCGTCGCCCCGAGCGCAGCGACCGAGGCTACGGCCGCGGAGGAGGCCGAGGAGGAGGACGCTGGGACGACCGCGGCCCCCGCCAGGAGTGGCGCGATCAGCCTCATGAGGAGCGCTGGCAAGCCCAGCCTCGCGAAGGCGTCTGGAGAGACCAGCCTCGTGAGAATCGTCCTTAGGGCAACGCTGGCCTCCCCTCGCTGCCACCACCACCAAGAAGGAACGACGATCACCACCAGAACGAGGGGGCTGGGGGCTTCCAGGAGCCTCGCGCCATCGCCTGCATCCTAGGCGGTGCTCAGGCCCCAGCCTCTCATCGCATCTTCAAGCAGTTTGCCCGCGAAGTGAATGCGGCCCTCTCCAGGCTCGAGGTCACGCGACCGCTCAGGTGGTCCAAGTGCACCATCACCTTCAGCTCGACCGGCCAGCTCAAGTGCGCGGCAACTGCTGGTGCCCTCCCGATGCTCTGCTCGCCCGTCATCAGCAACATCCTCGTCACCAAGACTCTCATCGATGGTGGTGCGGGGCTCAACGTTCTTTCTTTCTACTTGGACCCTGACATATAGAGCTAACTCACATCTTATAGTTACTTCATTATGGCCCAACATGAGTACATGGAAATACAAGATGATACCGGTATTTCAATATTGTTATTGTGGCAGAGAATCTAAGACCGGACAAGATGACCTGCATGCACAAAGACACTCTGAGAAAGAAAAAAACAGTGAAATTATCCTGGACCACCCAGGTATAAATATCTACCATCAGTTCCATTCTAGTTGAATTTCAACGGGGCTAAAGAACATAGCCTAAGTAGAAACACAAACAGTGATAAGGCAAGACCAGATACCAGTTATGCATAATTATTTATCTTCATCCCAACTCAGACATGTCGGTCCGAGTGTCACACAACTGCAGCTATAAAAGAAAATAGAAAACTGCCTGTTCGCCAGGCACGAGGTTGAGCTCAAGGCAGCCAGGAAGAAAACGCCAACTTTAGCCACTACGCTATACAGTTGTTTTCATAGGACAGCTCTTGCCAGTTATATATGTTCAGCAAACAATAAAAGGTTTCTAAAGAGATTGTTCATAAGGAACATAGGGACCTGTAAAACAAAATCATTTTTTCTGACAGGGGTCTAAAGATTCAGATAAGGTTTTCCAGCAAAAAAAGGAACATCGCAAAATCAATAGACTATCATATAAGGTAGTCCAGATGAACAGATGTCACAACTAGAAGAATAGAACTAAGGAGTCTTCAACAACGTACCCGGCAATTAGTAAAAATGAAGAAATCACTTGACTACATAGGTGTGCTTAAACAGATAATGGTTTCCATAGTGGACGCCAACACAGCAGAACAAGACATGGGATGTTACTGTCGGCTTCCATTTGGTTTGTGGCCAAAGACGAACTACAATTCCCATTCCATTGGCAGTGTTGTTGATTTTTTGGTAATACCCAATTAATAGCAACCAATTTGATCACCAAGGTTTGGTAATACCAGTTGTTATCAAGCTTTGGTTTTCACAGAAATAAAAAAATGAAAACTGGTGCAAGTGAGTTACTAAGGAAGCCTTCATTGCGCAAGTTAGGCCAAAGAAAAGCCTTACCACAATTTTGGCACCAAGCAAAATGGCAGCAAAATCTTGTCAAAGTTTAGTAAGACAAACTTTGGTTCTCGTGCATTAAACCAAACAGGCCCATGTCACCACTAAACACAAGGAAAGAACCCAGTTTGGTTACCAAATTGGTGAGCGAAAGTGCCCTACTGATGTATCTATCATCGAGCTGGTTGCAGGTCTATTCAAATTGCTCGTTCTCAATATGTCGGCTAGCATTGCCCGTGCACTCACAGCACATGAAAACAAACTACAGGATAAAAATATAGTCATACAAGTAACTGAATGTTTAACAAATAGAAGTTAAAAAAATAGCAAAAAAACAACTTTTTTATCAAGATTGAGCGCGTGGTAGGCCAAATGTGTTTCTAGGCTGAAGATCAGTGGCGGATCCAGGAATTGAAGTTAGCCGGGGCAAATATTTATGGTCCAAAAAGTTTTAGTTACAAATGCAAGTCTATTAACCAAAACTTGTGGGCATTAAACAACTAAAACATCGGAATGCTCACGTGATCATATGCATGTGGTTTCTGCGACGGACAGATCAACAAGCCAATTCTAAACCATGGATGGTCATCGGCAAGCTAGTTATCAAATCAGTGAAATTCCAGTGCAAAAAGTACAAACGTTCAATCACTACTTAACATATACACCTTCAAACTAAAAGTACTTGTCAGCTTAGAGATCAAATCTGCATCATCAAATTGGAAATTTGAAACTAATCAGAGTCTCCAATGACATTTAAGATCATTATAACTTGTACACCACAACGAAGGTTGCAACTGGTGGACAAAAACCGTGTAGTGCCTGGATCCTAAAAGATCCATCATAAATTCAAATTCTACATCACATCAAAGGTTAGTGAACCTGGTTTCGCAAATAATACAGACCTCTACCAGAAGGTAGACACCAGTGCTGGTTGTTTTCCATGAAGCCGGTTTTTCTTTTCGGCTATTATGAGATCTCGTTTCGTTACTTGCCCATGGTTTCCCCTAAGTGACATAAAAAAAAGTCTGACATAAACGATTTTTCAGCGTATACAAGGACGCTCCAAGACCCTTATTCTGAAGGGGCTCGGCAAAAATCCATCAGTAACCTCCGTTGGCCATAAACTCGCGTGCCACGCAAAATAGTCTAGATCTATGTCACACAGCAAATCAAGGAAATAAAAAGCGAGAGTTGGTATGTGAAAGGCGCACCTGCTAACAGCGTCCTCGAGAGAATGGAAAGGCGTCTTGATGTCCGGGTTGCAGACCCGCATGGCGTCCTGAAGCGCCATCTCCACCTCGGGGCTCCGGACCCTAGCCTGCGCCGCTTGCTGCGGGGACGGCTGGGGGTGCGGCTGCCCCTGCGAGTGCGGCTGGGGTGGGGTTTGGAGCTGCGACGGCGCCGGCTGCTGGAAGCGGTGCGGTCCGAGGGGGCGGAGGTGGGCGTCGATGTTGGACGGGAAGCGGGACATGGCCTGCTGCGACAGCTGCTGCGCCTGCGGGTGGGGCTGGGCCTGCGCCTGAGCCTGAGCCTGCTGCATGAGAAAGAGCTGGCGCTGGAGCTGCTGGTGCTGGGCCGCCGCGGCTACGGCGGCCACCGACGAGGTGGTGGAGGTAGTCTGGGTGGCGTTCGCGGCGTCCTCCATGGCGATGGCGAAAGAACGGGAGTAGCACCGGGGGTGAGATTTGGGGGAAACGATGTGTCTCTTGCTCGTTGGGGAACGAGAAAGAGCTTGACACGCGACGGTACTGAGTTTTTTTTTATTATTTTTTTTAAAACTTTTCACTTTAAATTTTTGTTAGACAACCTCGCAAAGTTTTTAGTTAGCTATTTTTTAAAGCTTTTAGCTAACTCGTCGTAATGTTTACATGAACGAAAGTAAGATCACCTAGATTTTTGGCTAGCCAAATATAACCGCTAATCTCAAGTGAGAGAATATACTTTGCTAAAATTGTGAGCCCCGATATTCGACCTCCTATACTCATGACTAAATAAACAAGAAGTAGAAAAGATTAGAATGATCTATGATTTCTCGAATAATCGCGCTATAAACTGTCGCACTCTTCTGCTTGATATCATCAATGACAATCTTGCAATCTGAGGCAATATAAATTCTTCACTCATAAAAATCATCTATCAAGGACACTGCTTCTAGAACTGCTAGGGCTTTAAGCGTGGTGATCAAAAATTCCCACAAAAATGATCGTCGAGGCTCCAATATACCCTGGATGTTCCTACACATGGCGGCAACAACTCCTACCGCGACGTTTCTAGATAGAGCGGCATCAATGTTGATTTTGCTCATATTCTCTAGTGGTGCGATCAAACGGTTTGGTCTAACTGGGGCATTCGAGTCTGTCTCAGCTCATGGTTTGTCCAATGCCTGCAAGTAAGATGCAGAAATTAACAAAAGGATTGTTCGTATAGGGCGTCTGGTATGTCTCGTCGTGTAACACATTTCTCCTCAAGCTCCAGATTGCCCATAGGGTGACTTCCAACTGAGTGAATCGAGGTTACTAAGCTCCCAGGATTTACTGCCTTGTGGTTAATCGAGGTTTCAAGCGGCGCCCGTGGCCCCACCCGTAAGGGGATGGATCTTGGTTTTGAGTCGGTTTGATCACACACATATGTTCCATGCCCTCTCCAACCTATCCGTTGCGCTTCCCTGAATGCCGGCCGATCCCCTTTGTGTGTCGGCCGCTGCGAGTGCCCTCGATCCCTCCGTGCATCATAGCCCTGCATCTGCCTTCCGCCGTGTCGCCGCCTCCTCTACGACGCCACATAGAGCCCCCAGCTCCCCCTCCACCTTTTCGCTCCTCCCCACCCCCTTTCCTTTGCGTCATTGTGCCGGTCATTGAGCCCCGCCTCTGCGGGTCGACGGTGTGGGTGTGGGGGATCCGTTCCGTGCAGCGCTTGTTTGCCTCGGCTCGGTGTCGGGGAAGGATTCTTCCTTAATCTCCGCACCGCCACTAACCCACGATCACGCACCTGGCCCATCTCTCTCTCCATGGCGAGGTAATGGCCGACAACGGCGACGCGAGGGGCCTGAGCAGGCAGCGCGGGGACTTTCCACGGCACTCACCATGCACCACGCTACCAACGAGGACGCGATGCCGCAGTGTGCTGGACAGGGACGTCTGCTCCCTCCAGTGCTCGGCTACCTTTATGTTCCTCTTCACTTTGGTTGGTGCTCCTTGTTGTTGTTTGTGCTTAATTCCTAGGGGCAATTGAACTGAACTGGACTGGGTATGTATGCGTGGCACAACTATAGAAATGTCAAAGGGCGTTTAGGCGTGTACAAGCTGTATAATCAGTGCCATAAGTGATGACAAACTAATTAGTAAGCTAGGTGATTACTAAAAAGTGTTTGGTTCACAGCTAGATTTCATATGTAGCCATTGTAGATTGTATCGTGAGTATTGTATTTAGGTATTGCAAATCATTCAGCATGTGATGTGGTTTTAATACATGGGAATCGTGCAGGAGTTCAGTTGGTGATGTTTAAGACAGCGGGAAGGATAACATGTTCACTAACCATGTAAGTCCGTGTTATTTTGAAAGCAACTTATTTCCGCGCACTGCTGGTTGTCATGATGCTACGGTTGCACATCTGGTATTAGTATTATCAGGCACTTAGTGTTATACCGACCTGATGAAAATGAGATAATTGACTCCTGCTTATTTTGTGAAAATATTACGAGTTATCCAGAATTCCATTGACCCTCGCTTCAGATATTTGTAGATCATAATGTTACTCCGACATGCATATGTTCGCGGGAGTCCGATTTGGCTATATTTTTGGACAAAACAATTAGCAGTCGGATTTCGCTACTGATTCAGTGTGTCCAGTTCAGCCTTATAGGCATGGTTTTCGAGTCATATGGGTTATCACTGCATAATTTTCAGTAATTTTGTTGCCACCGGCGTGTGTGTAAATTTGAAGCCTGAGGTGGGTGTGGATGTGTGTGTGGGCGGGGGGGGGGGGGGGGGGAGGGGGGGGGGGGGGTTCTATTTTGTAAACTTTTCTTAATGCAACAACACATCTATCCTGTGTATTCAAGAATAATAATCTTGAGCCCAATTCCCTTATCTGTTTCTACAACTAGATGACCCGGTGCGCCAAATGGCGCAGAGACCCAATTGAAACCATGTTCGTGTTGAGAAATATTTGCCTTTTTTAGTAACTTTATGTTTGATCAAGGATAGAGACCATGTCAAACCCGAAGTGTTTTGAACGTGTATTTGGACAATGTGCCATTTGGCTCTATGATGCAAGGTCCAAATTCAAGCATCAAGGGTAATGATTCTAAACCTTTTGTAATAGAAACCTTTGCATTTGTTAGTAACTTCGAGTTTTAGCAAGCACTGATGGTAATAATTCTAAACCTTATATATGGAAAATTAAGGAATACCTATGTTCAAACTATATACTTTAGCATGTGAAACTAATTCAAACTATGCAAGTTGAAATATTTAGAGACCGGTCATAAAATTGCCGGCTCCACTCTACTGCGACGCGAGAGCCGGCTTGCTGCACCTTCCCCACATAATTGGCCAGAAGGTATTTTAAAATTTTGAATTGTCTACATTAGTATTTCTTAGACATCATATAGGAGATGAGAGAACAGTAAAAATTTTTAACTATGTACCTTAGCTATCTAAGACTAATGAAAACTGCAATCTTGAAAGAGGAAAACAACGTTGGAAATCCTAATGTTCCTGGTCCTGAATAGTGTATTCGTCTAAATATGTAGTTGATCACCCGGTGCAAAGTAAGAAACTTCTCATGATATAACGCTGGGAACCTAAAAGCAAGTGTATGATTTTGCAGCTTAGAATGTGTGAACTCACAACTCAGACAAACAACTCAGACAACTCAGCTTAGAATGTACACGCCTAAACGCTGGGAAGAACCTAAAAGTAAAAAACATTCCAAGGGAAAATGTGTGAACTCACAACTCAGACAAACTACTAACAGGGCCATGTATGATTTTGCAGCTTAGAATCTACATAAAACAGAACAGTGCAGGTAACCTCTACCTAAATCTCACTACTAACTTTATTCGAACATTTATTCTTAGATCATCCGTACTCCTTTTATGTACAAATCATGCAATATCTCTATAAATCAATGCCAATGCACGCACATGCACAAGTCTGAACTAAACAATATATATGATATAGCATAATTATATGATCTAGAATAGATGCAAGATCAGGGGAGGAAGATGGTGAAGCCAAAGATGACTGCTAAAGTTTCGCTACTCCTTGATCATCTTGCCCAAAACTAAGGTTATTACTGCAGGAACATTCAACCCTCATTATATGTTCTCCTGATTGCATAATTGTTATCTTCACAAATTCTTCAATTGCAGGATATAGCTTCACCAGATCTTCGACAAGAAAATCATGCAACTCCACCGCAAATTCAACCCCAGTAGGTCCACCACCGATAATCACAAAGTGAAGGATTGGTCGACGAAATATGAATCGGAGACTTAATCTTGATATTCCTCAGAACATCTTCCTTCTCTCCTCTTCACTGAGGTTAGGAGGTGACCCTTTTCAAAGCAGTCTACCACGCTCTTCCGAATCTTTCGGGCATCCTCCACGACCTGGCATTTACAATGTGAGGCTGTAAGCACAAGATATGACTAATACTGTACGGTACAATAACCTAAAGTATCAATACCATATATCTCAAGATTTTGCAGGAAATTAAACTGTAACTTACATCTTAGGATTGAAACATGAGAAATAGCAGAACAGTAAAGAGACACACAATGCCAATAAGGATTTGACCTTCAGAAAGTGGCAATGCCCCATCACACCAGGAGTGTTGAATGTATTCACAGTAACTCCAAGAGCAACAACCAAGTAATCATAATCACCATGAAATCACCATTCCCGTCCAAATTAGTCCCAACAGCAGAGCGGCAGTGGACGGCTTTCGTCGGATCGATCTTGAAGTAAATATTCACATGTTTGATTGGAGTATAACCTGGAAACAAAATCAATCTCGAAAGATTACAGAGAGTGAGGAGGCCGCATGAAGAGATAGAGAGAGAGAGAGAGAGATAGAGTGTTTGCTGAAGCTCACCTCGGTGTGTTGGCATCGGATATGTGGCGTTCAATGCGGACTCCTTAGCCAAACACTAAGTTATTTAAACAGGTCTGAGATTATTCTGAGATGGCATCGGATATGTGAAGCACTCAATCTCTATAGCCAAACACTATGCATGCTGAAATAACTAAGTTTTGTTTTCAACAGAATTCTGAGATTATTCCATTCTCAAGCAAGTACACATATGTGAAACACCTTTTCAGTGAAGAAGCATAGTGGAAGGCACCATCCAGCCATGAATATAAATAAAATGAAAGGACAACCAATGAAAATATCTACAACAAAAGCATTCCACTAAGATGGATCATTAGTAAATTACCAGTATCATGTATCCCTTGGCCTCCTCTGCGAGCGCCTGCTAAAGCAGAGTAGAGCAAGTGCCAGGTAGCTTACTTTTTCACACAAGACACACAAACAAGAGTGAAGCTGCACGAGAAGATACCTTAGAGAAGCCATCAGAGTAACCAGACGGCGAGCTGAATAAGTGTGTGACCTACTGGTGGCCGCCATCTGGGTCGGGCCCCTCCTCCCACGGCAGCAAATCCTCGCGGCACCACTGTCACATGCTAGGCCTGAAGCGCGACGGAGTTAGGGTGGTGGACAAGAAGGGTGATGCTACAGCGGACGGCGAGGCTGGGTCAATAACATGCCATCATATTTTAATTCTATTTTGGCAAAAAGGAGATAGAAATGTAGCAACCTGGCATAACTAATTAACTATTCTAATTTAAAGCGGATGATTGCATGTAATCACTAATCGTAAGTAATCAACAAGGCTAAATGATGGAATGAGAAGAAGAATGTATTTCATGAAATAGAGCAAGGGACAGAAACTTGAAAGAAAAAAAAACACTCAACGCTTGCAGGTGAAGCACATCATATAAAATGGATGGTCACCAATCAGGAAATGTGCAAAATATATAATGGAATTTCTTTGAACTAACTACAATACATCGTCTGTGAAGCAAGAGTGAGAAAATACCAGGAACATGATTAGTGTAGTAGTTCTCTGGCTCACACTACACAGGAGCTGCTGTTGTGGCAGGAATTAAGGGCAAGGAGAGTAGGAGCACATGCTTGCTGGAGATCCTTGGCTGGCCGGTCGAACACGCAGCCACAGCAGAGAGAGTACCACTACCCTAGAACAAGCACATGTTAAATGGAAAAATCCCTAACAAGAGATTTTCTTTTGCACAGGAAGTATCAACGCCTCACATTTTCAAAGGCAAAGGGGCTCCAAATTTCACGAAGATATAAGATGCTAATATAAGATGGAAGCATCCAAGCAAAACTTTCATTCACCAAATGAAGTGTCTTAACTTTGGTTGCTCAGGCAAAATTTCTTGTCAGCTGTTGCATGTTCAGCTGGTGTCACCAACCTTGCATATTCGTTGTCCTTTATGTTTTGCCCAGAATGCTCAATTCCATTATTGCATGATGCCACAGCTGAAGAGCTTGGCATTCTTGCGACCGTCTTACCGCCTCTGTTTACAAGCCAAGAAATATTAGGAAAGAAAATTGATAAGGCACAAAAGCAAATATTATTTATTTGTGTCACATTTGTAGGATTAAGGTTGACATATGACTACCCTTGTCTAAATTAGAGTTGCACATGCCCAACTCCATATTATTTCCGTTACAGCTATTTACACACATAACTGAACTCGCACTCAAATGCACTGGTTTGGTGGCATGGTGTAGTGTAACAAGCAGTCGCTCAATCATAATATTCATAGTAGCTTGGATGTGAAATTGGATACATCATTAGATTCTTCTCAAAGCAAAATTTTGAGTAATGCTACTCATATCCTAGCTAGTCAAATTAGGAATGGAGATCTGTGCTACAAGGATTCCTAAATGAATCCTAGTCTCATGAAACACCTGTTATCTTCATGAAACACATGTTATCTTTAAAACCATGATACTTGGCCACAGGGAACCAAAGCAACGATCCAAAGGAAATAAAATTATGTAATCTGAAGCCAATATCAGAATGTAACATACTCATAAGCTGCCTGAATCGTTCTTGAATCTCATTCACCTTTCTACACTCTTGAATCAACATCCAACCATTTTGATCACAAATCCCAACCTCACGCCACATATCAAACTAAAAACTGCAGACATATGTTTGCTAAGGAAACTGAGATTTACGTAAAGCTCAGACTTTACTAAGAATTTCAAAAAGATCTCTTCTCTTTGTTGTCATTCCTCCTAAATTCAGAATGCATGGGTCATAGAAGAACACTCATTCTTTTAGCACAAACTCATGGGAAAAACTGGATGTGGCTTGAGGAGATGCCTCACCTTGAACCGGCGCACAGATCGCCTCCGCCTAGCACGAGTGCCTTGTCCAGGGAGGAGGCCTGAGCCTCTGACGATGACATCGCCAAGCAGTCGCTCAATCATAATATTCATAGTAGCTTGGATGTGAAATTGGATACATCATTAGATTCTTCTCAAAGCAAAATTTTGAGTAATGCTACTCATATCCTAGTAAAAGTTAATAAAATAAGCAAATGTAAAAGCAGCAAATAATTCTTCATATGAGCTATAATAGGAAATCGTAATTACAGTAAAGTTTCATAACAATATACGTCGCAGCCCAGATATATTGTTACTATGCTTTTCACACCCCAAGGCTTCCTCGACGCTGGCTTCTTGTTCTCTCAAACTTGGAAAGAGAAGTTTGCATACTGAAAGTGAATAATACGAATGCAAGGATTTTACTCGGCTTTAGAGTGCCTGTGGACCCGATGCTACCCTGCTCCCCCAGCACGGCGGCCTGTTGGGCGGCGAGGAAGAGGTAGCAGCGGCCCGAGCTGGCTCGGGATGCAATCTTCAAGTATATATTGTGACCACCTTATTTGTTGATACTAAGAAATGTAAGAAGAAGCTAGAGTAGTGAAGGTTTAGATGTTGTACTGGTCAGCAAATCTACACTACACTGTTTGGAAGAGCGTCGGACGGATCCAGCCATTTCTGACCAGAGACGCACCAAAGTCTGACCTAACAACCCCTCTTTTCTTCTCTCGCCTCCTCACATATTAAAAATATTGCGTATTAAATTTCTTTAGCAAAGGAAAGCTCAGTGAGAATTGAATAACTTGGAATACATAAGCGACAATTAAATGCGGCATTCAGCCAAGGCAAAAATTTAATGTTTTGTATGCCTTCTTTTTACTGTCGGCAAAGCCGAGAACACATCCCCAGTCACCGCGGACAAAATAAAACAAGACACATTACTGAGATTAAACACCATGGCAGAGTACCATTCAGTCTTATGTGGGATTTAGGCAAGTGTGCTACTGTAGTAAGAAAATAAGTAAAGAGATTAATATGCAAATTGGCCTATAGTTTAAAGAATCAAACTCAAAACGTAACTTCCTACCATATCTTCAGTGAAGAAATTTAACTTGAGCATAAGAGGGGAATTTATTGCTACACCTATATGCTTTTGATCCTTGCACAGTTAGTGCAGGACAGTCACTGCTTTGATTTCTTCCCTGGCCCAACTCGCTTTGAACCACCGGAGTTCCTTAATTTCAAGATGTGTATATAGACAATTTGAATGACTATATGAATTGAAAGTACATAGATAAACATATAAGAGAAGATGCAGCACCAGCACCTGTTGTTCTTGGGCGTCTGAATCTGATCATCCTTTTCTTCAGCATCAAGCGAAGAAGCATCAGCCTGAGCATCAGGGGTGGCCTGAATCGCAAAACAAAACGGATCAGAATGCAAAGATGTGTATATACAGCTCGGCTGCTGGAGCACAGGGTGCAGCAGTTTTGTTGGCCTCACCTGCTTTGTCAAAACCTAAGAAAAGAAAACCAAATCTTCTCTTCTAACTTCAAGTCACCAATAAGAGAGGAAGCAGTTGGTACAGAATAACTGCTGCAACTACGAAAAGAAAAACTGGAAATTTTACTTATGCACAGTATAGTGCCTAGCCATCAATTGAATATAGGTGTAGTACAACAGCTCTTACAGACATTAGCACAAACAATTTGCAGGCAAACTTATACCTGGCAGAACACAACCTAAGAGAAGGCAAAATTCCACCCCCAAAACATAGGCAGAATGCATATGTAAGTGCAAATCGCCATGGTTATTGGCCTATCAACCAACAACAGTTCAGAGAGACAAATGCTAGCAAGGGATTGCCTAGAATTTTGCCATATGCTCTTTTCTTTGTCCAAATAACTTCATATTTGGTGCTAAAGTTACTAATTCGTCTTGGAAGAAGGAATCCATCATGAGATGGAAAGGAGAGAATAAAATCACTGACTATCAATTGAGAGAGGGGAGAAAGGGAGTCGAGCTTACCTCGATGTTGTGTATCGTGGCGTCGAGCAAGAGCCGCTGGTGGTGCCGTCATGGAAGGAGGTGCTCCATCGAGGAGCCACCACTGGTGCCATGGCATCAGAAGAGGTGCAGCCAGGGATGAGACGAGGATACACCGCTAGACTCCTTCCTCTTCCCCTGTGAGATCCTTCTTTCACTCCCTCGATTCACCTCTTCTCCTGCTCCCTCTCACTTGCTGCCCTCCATCCTCGGCGGATCCACGTCGCTGGAAGCTGGTGGGGCGAGGTGGCCGAAGGAGGAGGCGTGTGGATCTGGGCCGGCCGGATCAGCAACCCCGGCTCCTCCTGTTGAGCACGGAGGTCCTCATTTTCTCTTTCTCCCGCAGGGACCGATCCATGGCTGGATCGATTCGAGCGTCGCCCTTCCCTTGCAGGTCGCTGCCGCGCCCGCACGCCTCGGGTCCGGTGAGATCCGGGATGACGAGGGGGGATGGGATGCGTGAGGGGAAGGTCGCCGCCGCGCCACCATCTCCCCCCTCCTCCTCCGCCACCAGAGGGCGCCGCCGCCACCATCTCCCCCCTCCTCCTCCGCCGCCAGAGGGCGCCGCCGCCACCATTGTCGAGGGAGTGGAGGGGATGAGGAGCTTGGGAAGGCGGCTGTAGGGGGAAAAGATTTAGGCCTTTTTTGGTTCATAGGATTGGAAAACCATAAGAATAAAAAAGTTATAGGAAATGAGATGACATGCATCTTAAATCCTATGCATAGGAATAGAAAGGAAGATGCCTTTTGATTCACATCGTAGGATTTTTTCTATTGAGTCTAAGCTAATGTTTATTTTTCTATGAAATGTGAAGGATAGGAAAAATTCCTCCATAGGAATATGATTTTATTCCTACAAAATCAAAGAGCTCTGAAGGAATTTTTTCTATAAAAATCCTAGTCCTTCTTTAATTTGTAGGAATTTTGTAGGAACTCTATAGAATAGAATTTGCTAAGAAAAAATTCCTTTGAAGCCCTTTGGTTTATAGGAATGGATTTCTATTCCTATACAGGATAGGAATCCATTCTTCACATTTTAGAGGAAAAAAAACATTAGCCTAGACTTAATGAAAAATTTCCTATCCTATGCATCAAATGGCATCTCTTTCTCTATAGGAATTGAGATGCATGTCATCTCACTTCCTACGATTTTCCTATTCCTATAAAATTATTATCCTATTAACCAAAGGAGGCCCTATCCTATGAAAATCCTACAAAATTCCTCCAAACCAAAGGAGACCTTAGGGTTGGAGATTGAGGGAACGGGAGGAGAAAGCGGACGGGCGCGGGGCTCATCACGGCGCAGTGGTTTTTCCCCTCATGTGGTGCGCTGCACCCCCACGCGCGGGCGCGGTGCGGTGGTTTTTTAGCCGAGATAATTGCATCTATAGTCCTCGTACTTGCTGGTCACGTCCAACTCAGTCTTGAAACTTGTGTATTGCTTCAATACGGTCCCGGTACATGAAAATACATGATCAATACGGTTCCTGAGGTTGAAACGTCAGTCCTGGCTCTACACGTCACATACGTATTTCGTATTTCTGTAGTGAAGGCCACGTCTATATGCGGCCCATATGTCAGTGGGCCGAATGGGCCGAGAAATAAAATGAAAAAAAGGCAAGGGGGATTCGAACCCACTAGTTGTGCCCAACCAGTACCCGAGCCGGCCACCAGACCAAGTGCGCGTTCTTGTTTGACATGAGGATGCACCGTATATTATAAGCATATCATTGTTTCTTTAAAAAATTATACGTGAATTTTAAAATATTCATGAGTTTTTATTTAAAAAAAGTTCATCGATTCACAAAATGTTCATCTACTACCACTATAAAAGAAAGAGAGGGCGAAGAACTAAACAATCAGACCCATTCATCAACAAGATCTAATGGCTCTTAATCCTCCAATATTTAACCCTATGGTGTTTAACGATACAAACCACACATCAAGCCACTAACCCTGCCCCGTCGTTCAAAAAAAACTCTGGCAACAACGCACGAGGCACGACCTACTGCCCCCTCCTCCCAACGAACGGCACAACACGGGCGGTTCCTCCCGTGCGCCGTTCGACGCCCCGCTGTTCCTCCAGCAGCCGTTCGCCGCCGCTGTTCGCCGCCCGTCACGCCCTTCACCGCAGGTCGCCACGGGCCGCCTCGCCCTTCGCCGCCGGAGCCGTCACGCCCTTCGCACTTCCCTCTCCCGAACTGCCCACCACTTCTCACGGGCGCCCTCTCTCCCGGCCTCCTCGCCGCCTTCCCGACACCCTCCCCAACGCATTCTCAGCGGGGCTCCTCGTCCTCTCACTGGACCTGGCACACTCCTCGGCGTCGGCGCCCCCACCCCCCACCCTAGGTCGCCGTCGCCATTGTGCCCTCGCCGGCGCGCTTGTCGCCGGTCTCGCTAATCTGCAGGCGGATGCCAATCTGCAGCAGCAACACCAGCTTCTGCGCGCGAGCAGACGCTAATCTGCATTCAAGAGAAGACGCATGTACACTCGTGGCTCATTTATTTGTTTTACTGTTTGTTCTGTAAGTATTCTCTAATGCCAGCCATAATAGTGCTGCGGCGAACACTGTCCATGCTGCTAGCGATGTACGTGTGAGGAACAGAACGGAGCCATGGTGGAGAACGTCAGCACTATTGTGGCTTTTGTGCTACCCATATGAGACTACGTCTCCCTTCACTGAGTAAATACATAGGCAATTCTTCATCAATCCCACTAGTTTGTCATAGTTACGAGACACAGTCGATTGATGCTTGCAGCCATGATTCATGTTCAGTTGGACCAAATCAGACATGCTATGAGATCCTTATTTCTCAAAGTTGGCTCTGCTTTAGTTATGGTTTTTACTGTATCTAAATAAACAATTTGATTTATGGCTTATGGTGAAGGCGAAAGGATATTCTTTTCATTATGGTAATTGACAGTTACATATGGAAGAGTAGAACTTTCAGTTTCTTATTTTATTTTTTTACTGTGGATCGTTAAAGGAGAACTTTAGGTCTTTTATTTAGGTTGGACA